>NW_022610404.1:0-33288 GCF_000309985.2 Brassica rapa | reverse complement strand
CTTCAAAACTTCCGTATTTATCCGCGGAAAACTTGACATTTATCCTTCCTTGTGGACCAAGTGTAAACCGTGCTGTGGTTTACGGGCTTTTGGTTAAGAAATCGTAGGATGGGCCTCGAGTCGTGTTTTACGTCTCTATGGCCGTCTTCCGACTCGACACGTTTACTATGAATTCTTTCGATAAAAAACGAATTTTCCGCGGTTCGTTATAATTCGCAAAAGTTGATCGATGATTTAGAATAGCGGAAACATAGACTGAGCTTGCTACGGTCTTCGGGAGATAGCATTTGATGGTTTGACGAGAATGCATAGATTGATGTCTGTCGATGTTCGGAAGGGTTCTATCGCTACCAGCGACCGAACTTTGGCTCGAGGCCCGATTGCTACGTACGACCGAGCTTTTGGCTCGAGCTCGGTCGCTACGTAGCGACCGAGCGGGGACAAACGTTCGGTCGCTTACGTAGCGACCGAGCTTTGGCTCAGCTTGGTCGCTACGTAGCGACCGAGCGGACGAGCGCTCGGTTGCTATTGTAGCGACCGAGCTTTGGCTCGAACTCGGTCGCTACGTAGCGACCGAAGCGGGAGGAGCGCTTTGTGGCTACATAGCGCTTTGTGGCTACATAGCGACCGAGCTTGGCCGACTCGGTCGCTATGTAGCGACCGAGCGGGACGAGCACTCGGTCGCTACGTAGTTGACCAAGCTTGGCTCGAGCTCGGTCGCTACGTAGCGAGCGAGCTTGGCTGAGCTTGTCGCCTACGTAGCGACCGAGCGAGGACTAACGATCGGCTCGCTAAGTAGCGACAAGTGCGGGACGTAGCAATATCTGAGTGCCCATGGCGTTAACCACATCCAAACACCTCGCGCATGGATGGCTTGGCCGCCTCCAAGGCACCCGTTCCCCGACTGGTCTGGTCTCCTGCATGGAGGATTCACCTTCCTCCTCACGTCCCAACTCCTGCTGATCGCCCAGGTTATCTACCTGAACCTCCATAGGCAAGGTTGACGCCACAGCCTCCCCTGTCTCATTGGTTACCAGTCCCGCTTGGGTAGGCAACACTCGGGCAGGCAGCACTTGGCTAGGATTGATCCCGCCTTCCCCAACTGGTCCAGATGCACCAGCCGCCTCTTAAGCCCAACCATGAACCGCGGCCTTAACATCCGTTCTTATACAATGATTCCGGTCTTTTAAGGTCCTTTAGGTGTTAAGTTCAAGTTCCTTTAGGTGAGGTTCGAGTATAACATTCAAGACAAACAAACATAAGGGGCAAACAGATTGTATATATATAACATAATGAGATCCATACATCATTCATAAGTTCATCTACTAGTTTACACACTTAGTCTATCATAAGTTCACAAGTTGCACACTAGGCTATCAATACTACACGCTTATCAACAAGGACCCATTCACCACATATCTTCCCATGGCCTGAGACTTCACGGTACCTTTCCTTTACCACGGTCCAAGTCTGGTCCTGAAACCACATAAATCACATCATGAACACATATGGCCGATATCTAAGCAACAAGTCTAGAATGGCATGGTTTGGCCCTTAAGAACTAGGATCTGTCCAATTTGGACATACACAGATAAATTCCCAAAAACTAAATAAAATGCATGACAATTCATGATAATTCCCAACTAAGAGATTCCCATAGTCAGATCTCAACGGAACCGACCATAGATCAGTCCGGCCAATGCCTAGGACTTTATCCTTGGACCGGCCATGGCCTTGGTCCAGTGTTCCCTGTCTGAATCAATCCAATAACATCACAACACACTTTAGAACAGGCGCTCCAGAAGAAGTAAAGAGAATGGATGCATCTGCCAAGAGAACCGGCCGCAAGGCCGCACGGATCATCCGCAGGCCCGGGGCCGTTCCTTGCAGTCTACACCACTAACCTTAGGCGTTCTCTCCCCTGGAGGCAAGTCCTTCTCCTTCTCCTTCTCCTTGTCTTTTTGTCTGGTATCCATCTTCACGGCCTGGCCTTCCCACGCTCTGAACACGCCAGCAAGCCAACACCACCACACACGGTTCTCTTCTCTAACCGCCGGTCTCTCTCTTTCTTTCTTTCAGTTATGAGTTTGGCAGAGCTTTGCCTAAGAAATTTCGTGCCATTTTCTGTGCCAGGGACTCTCTATTTATAGAGAAAGCCAGCCCTAACTGCCCTGGAGAAATCGACCAAGCAGTTAAAGAGAAAGGGCACAAAACTGCCCCTTTGCACCTTTTCGGGAGTAACCGCCCAACTGCTCTTCCTTTCCTTTGGGCTGTTCGAAAATCAGGCCCATAACCTTTTCGGAGAGTAACCGCCCAACTGCTCTTCCTTTCCTTTGGGCTGTTCGAAAATCAGGCCCATAACCTTGTCCAGATTCCCTTTCCCAAGGCCAAGACCCCACGGACCCGGCCAAGCCGGCCCGGACCATAACACTTCACCGAGCTGAGTTGAGCTGGCCTCAGCTGAGTGAGCTAACCTATCAGCTCCCATGAGCTACCAAGGACCGTATGAGCTGGTTTCACACTGTCCCCAGCTGGTTGAGCTTGTACCCGACCTTATCCAGCTGCTAGATTACTCGGCCAAGTCTCCTAAGCTTTCTTCCATCCATCCTGGTTAAGGCTCAGCTTCCTGATACCCTTAACCTTCTTATTTGAGCCATGATACGCTTGTCCTTAGGCCAAATGACCTGTCTGGTGCGTCTCCTCGCACCGTGGCTCGTCCCAACAATCCTACCTAGGATCGGGGATGCTACATCCCTAGTCATTAATAGCCTAGATCCTTTCAACAGATACGCAGCGGATTATTCTGTAGTTAACCATTGGTCTAAAACCAATCTAACACTTGTCTGGTCCAATCACCTTAGCCATGGTCAGTTTACTCAACTACCAATTAGCTTAAAGGTCAATCCAAAACCCAAACCAAGCCATACAATTCTGAGGTTCCATTCCCCTAAACCATTCTATCTAGATCTACATAAGTAAATGCTAGATCATACCTTTGCCACATCTACGGAGCTTATTAGCTCATCGGTCCTCCATTGACTCGAATTGCTCTTGCTTGACAGCTGGAACATGATCACTCAATGATCTTACTTAAGGTCCTTATCTTGATTCCTGCATCAAACAACTCCCCTAGGTACTTAGTCATTCAACCAACCATCCCCACAGACATAAGTAACGTTTGAGAAGTCTTTGAAAGGATAAGGGTTTGCATCTGGCCTTTCTCGGCTCATGCACACTCAAACATCCCCTTGCCATATAGGCAATAGTACCCAATCCATATTCTGGACTGACAAATCTCATTAGATCCTAAGTCAATCAACCAACCATCCTCACATGACTTGGAACTGATGAGTCATCATCTGGCCAGACCGGCTTTGGGACTTAACCCAAACAACATATATGATTTGTTCATACCAAACAATGCATTCCTTAATCAGATTAGTTCCGACACCTTGAACCATCATTCAGAGGTCAGGTCGTCCATACTCAACCATGATCAGATCTTACACGGCCTTCCTTGAACAATCACACTTAGGCTCAGTATCTATGGTCTACGACACATAGTACTAGCCATACACTTCGTCATGACTCTTAGCCAATCTCGAAGCTATCAACACCAAGGTTGATATCTAGAAGCATCACATCAATACTCTTACTCCAGCAACGTGACTATCCATACTAGTGCGCGGCCATTGAACCATCGTCATGAAACATGATCCGACCACCAGACTTGATAAGCCATCTTCTACTTAGCAGGTACTGATATAACCGGCCTTCCATTACCATCATGTGGGTCTACACCCTACATAATGCATATGGCGCCTATCCTACTCACAAACCCAAGGTTTATTGTAAGATATCCTCGAACCATGGCCGTCCCGACAATCCTTTCCAGGATTGGGGGCGTGACAAGTCTCCCCCACTTGTAATGGATTCGTCCTCGAATCCGGTGATGATTATACCTTGTCCCAAGACAAAATATTCCAACAAACTTATTCTAGTCTTGATCAGAGAATAGAACAAGCATGATTAAAACCACCGAATCACCACTTCGTTGATCAATTTTCCTTTGACCATCGTTGTACAAGTCTCCCCCACTTGATAAGGATTTAACCACAAAAATCCTATCAAGTGGTCCTTTCTGGTTTCGCTGATGGCACCCTTACTTGTCTACTTTGACCACAGTCGAGGGTCCATCAAGCACCCATTCAAGTGATACTTGAAAATCCATCCAAAGACATTCCTTGTGTCACTGGCCGAAATCTCCAGGTTGTGGTCCTAGTATTCAACAAGTCTATGTCTTTCCTTTGAATAGCATCTTCTTCAGATTCTATTCTTTCTCTGATCATAGTCCAAGACTAGATCATAATCAGTCCCTAGGAACATGCTGCATACTCGAGCCTTAGTAGATTTGGCCAATCCCCACACCACTCGATGTACCAGTCAAGTCCTCACGAACTTGTTCTAATCTTTAGGCTGCTCGTCCTACAATGAGTCCTAACAGGTTATTATGGTTCTTTTGTCCTTCATGGACAATAAGGCTCATGACCTCAGCCACAACGTACTGGATCATCCCCTTAACCGGCCACAACCTTTTCAGGCTTGGCCACATTGCGATCTTAGTCCCTACAGACTAAAAACGCCTCAGACTTGACTTCTATCCTTCACTGGACTTTGTCATAATTCGATCCTGGTCCTTCCTTGGACTCGATCGTACTCTGGTCCTGGTCCACTCAGGGACTCGACCGTTTCACCCCGACCATAGGTCCATCTCCGAATAGGTCATGGGCTGATCCTCGTCCTTTTTTTTGGACTTGATCATTCTCAACCTTAGGTCAAACTCCGACTTGGTTGTACTGCGACCATGGTCCTCTCTCGGACGTGGTCAACTTCGGCTCTGCCATCTCAGCCGGAGCCGACAGAAACTGACTCTAGGACAGTGGTGCTGTCCCTGGTTCCAGTTCAATCATAAATGGATCCGACCTACTAGAGGGGACACTCTGTAGCGAACGGAACACATCTGGGAACTCGGACACCAACGGGTCCTCAAACAGATCTTTTAGATCACCAGAATTTGCCGCGCTCCATAGTGGTAATTGTGGTCAAAAAAATACTTCACAATCCCGTCTAAGCATCCGATCCACACGGAATGCTGACACCACTACTTTCCTTAAAGCAGGACTCAGACAATGGATCTCGATACCAACGAGATCCCAGACAGATCAACAGAATTGCCGTACTCCGTAGTGGTAGTTGTGGTCAAAAATACTTCACAACCCTGTCTAAGCATCCAATTCACTTGGACTGCTGACACCCCTACTTTCCTTAGAGTCGGGCTCAGACTCAGACTTTGGTACTGGATCTGGTGAGCTCCAGTCTCCAATTGCACACGAACTTTGTGGCAATCGAGAGTGGCCCGATACTTTCCCAACCAGATTCATGCCTAGGATCATCTCGTGATTCTGTAGGCGCGTGGATATTTTTCTTGATCAGATCTACAGGCAGATTTCTCCCCTGGATCCACACCGGGATATTTTTCATGAGCCTTGGTGATTGCATAATTTGCCCACCGGCTGCCCTCACTAGTCTCGAATAATCCCCAGAACTCAGACAGAAAAGACTCTTTCCGACCAGTCCCGGACTCACAAAACTCTGTGTAGCCTCTGTGTCGAAAAGTACGTGTGTTTCCACACCACAAATCCACTTGTGGAAACTATCTCAGTGCATGACCACACCACAAAGAACGTCCCATAACATCCCTCATGGCATTGCCAATAACTTCAATACTTCCAGTTCCAGTGGATACCTAGATGAGTACGATCTCGGTTTGACCACACACTTGGAAAACGTCCCATACCATTCTCCAAGGCTTCTTACTTTTGCGAATGCTCACACCATTCACAAGAGCAATTTTCATATACCTCAATCCCAATCATACTAAGGTAGTTAAGATCATGTTCTTCCATTGATTGGAACGAACATCATGAGTTTCCTCATTCTTTCCTTGGACAGATTCAGATTGGAATTTATTCATTCCATCCTACTAGATCTAAGGAAACCTACCTTGACTTATACCGAGTCCTAGCTGATCCATCTGATCACAAGTGCACTCGTGTACTGGTCATGTAGTGTCTCCTTTGAGTCAGATATAATATTGCATATGCTTTATTTATTATGAACGGCCATCAAGGGATAACACTTAACTTCAGTAGAATGCTGCACCTTTATTTCAACCTAAGCCACTCTCTGGTCCATGTTACTTCCCTTGTTTAGGTCATCCATAAACAAGTCTTGCATTGCTTCCATCCCTTCCAACCCGTCTATTTCTTATAAATACTAGATCGACCAACCTTTCTGTTTTTACGTTCTTGGCTAAGCTGGTTCATCTTAGAATTCCCACATTTACAAGCATGATACCCTAGCTTACCTCAACTCTTTCTTGGCTCACCCCAACTAAGGTTTCATAGTCATCATAGTTTTGGAAATAACTTCGGTATGGAACACATCATCTTAGAGCGTTGTACTAAACAGGATCAAGCATGCTCTGATACCAACTTGTAAGACCCGATCCCAGCCGCCTAGTCCGCGGTCGATGCCTCACGTCGCTCGGTCCACTTCTTGGCCGAACCTCTTAATTTTCGCCCTTTATTTATAATATCGCCTAAAGGCGAGGGCTAACTTAGATCTTAGCTAAAGACTTCCCTAGTCATTAATAACCTAGATCCTTTCAACAGATACGCAGCGGATTATTCTGTAGTTAACCATTGGTCTAAAACCAATCTAACACTTGTCTGGTCGAATCACCTTAGCCTTGGTCAGTTTACTCAACTGCCAATTAGCTTAAAGGTCAATCCTAAACCCAAACCAAGCCATACAATTCTGAGGTTCCATTCCCCTAAACCCACCTTTGCCACATGTACAGAGCTTATTAGCTCATCGGTCCTCCATTGACTCGAATTGCTCTTGCTTGACAGCTGGACCACGATCACTCAATGATCTTACTTAAGGTCCTTATCTTGATTCCTGCATCAAAAACTCCCCTAGGTACTTAGTCATTCAACCAACCATCCCCACATACATAAGTAACCTTTGAGAAGTCTTTGAAAGGATAAGGGTTTGCGTCTGGCCTTTCTCGGCTCATGCACACTCAAACATCCCCTTGCCATATAGGCAATAGTACCCAATCCATATTCTGGACTGTCAAATCTCATTAGATCCTAAGTCAATCAACCATCCATCCTCACATGACTTGGAACTGATGAGTCATCATCTGGCCTGACCGGCTTTGGGACATAACCCAAAAACATATATATTTGTTCATCGATGCATTCCTTAATCATTAGTTCCGACACCTTGAACCATCATTCAGAGGTCAGGTCGTCCATATTCAACCATGATCAGATCTTACACGGCCTTCCTTGAACAATCACACTTAGGCTCAGTATCTATGGTCTACGACACATAGTACTAGCCATACACTTCGTCATGACTCTTAGCCAATCTCGAAGCTATCAACACCAAGGTTGATATCTAGAAGCATCACATCAATACTCTTACTCCAGCAACGTGACTATCCATACTAGTGCTCGGCCATCGAACCATCGTCATGAAACATGATCCGACCACCAGACTTGATAAGCCATCGTCTACTTAGCAGGTACTGATATAACCGGCCTTCCATTGCCATCATGTGGGTCTACGCCCTACATAATGCATATGGCGCCTATCCTACTCACCAACCCAAGGTTTATTGTAAGATATCCCACTTAGCCTTTGCGGCTAAAGCCATCCAACAATAGCCGGATCGTCCATAGTCTCGTCTAACCGTCTGGTTAAGATCTAGGTGCGATCGACCAGTTATAAGTCTGGCCCAAAGGCTCACGGACCTTCTTACCTGATCCGACCCAAAGCATGGATCCATACCAGAGAGTAAGGCCCAAGACCAAACCGGATTGCCTTGCAACCAATCAGACCTTGCGACACAACACTCCGGTTAAACTAACCGTCCGTCCGTTCGACTATGCAGCCGCAGACTGTCCACTTGGTTCGGCCTAAGCCTTGAACCAATGGCACCGTTTGGAACTCACACCCTTTGGGAACTAGTACCCTTTGGACACTCATGCCTCTTGGCAACTCATGACCCTTGGCATCTCGTACCCATTCAGATGCTCCAACCGTTCGACCTAACCGTCCGTATGGACTGTCTGGTCCGTGCGTGTGTCCGGCCTATGGCCAAAGGACCACGCCTTAACCTACACAAGTCATGAACCATTTTGACTGTTCAGGGAAGGGTTGCAACCGTTCAGAACAGAACAGAACAGAACCGCCCCTGAGGCCGGTTCAGACCATGTGCGCGCCTAACTCGACGGTTATGGACCGCGACTTCATTACTCAACCAGAACCACGGTTATAACCAATCCCAACACATCAACAAGGCCACGCCAATGTACAGAAGGAGTAGAAGAAGAATTGGATGAATAGAATAAGAAGAATAGGACACAATCCAAACGCCCATGGCTAGACCGGTTCAGACTGTCCGATTGTCATAGCCGATGAGTCGGTGGTTACGCCACTGACCCTATCAGACTGAACCACGGCTTTCGAGTCCTTCTCCATACCTTTCTCTACGCCTTGGGTATTCATAACACACGGCCTCCTCTCTCCTAAACCGTTCTCCTTGCCAGAGATACAAAACCACCACGACCGGCCCTTTTCCGGCCGATCTCTTGGCCAGAACTCTCTCTCTCTCTCTCTACGTTTTTCCATGAGTATTTTACTCTGGAATTGGATAATGAAATCGACCAGAGAGCCCCCATGTTTATAGAAAACGAGGGGGTAAGTCTTGCCCCACGAACAGGCACGACTTGCTAGCGAATGGGCACCATCGGCCAAGGGTTGTCCCCTTTCGGCCACTTGCATCCCTTCGCTCTTTCTGATTGGGTTTGGGGTCGGTCATAAGCCCAACCCACGCCCCAAACCTCCTGGACTTAGCCCACGGCCTTGCCCAAAGACCCAACAGCCCATGGCCTCATGGCCGGACCTCACAGCCCGCCACTGACCCGGACCCGGACCATCGGCCTAAATCCCGAACAGTCCGTCTAGCTGAGGTGAGCTGACTCTCAGCTGCCTCAGCTGGGTGAGCTAGTAGTCCAGCTAGTGGAGCTGACTTCGAAGGGACTGAGCTGGAGTGAACTAAACCTAGCTTCATTGAGCTGGCCGAGCTACTCGTCCAGTTACCGTCTTACTCGTCCTAGCTGTCTTTAGCTTGTATAAGGTTAAGTCTAAGTTTCCTTATGTCCTTAACCTTCTTTCTCGACCAAGGAACGCTTGCCTTGATGTCCTAAGACTGGCTTGTACGTTTCCTCGAACCATGGCCGTCCCAACAATCCTTTCCAGGATTGGGGTTGTGACATGCCAGCACACACAGGACGTCCGGGGCTGTTTGTGGCTGTCTGTCAGCACACACAGGACATCCATGTGTGTCCGTGTGTGTCTGTCAGCACACACAGGACGTTCGTGGATTCGATCTCTAGTAATTTCTGAATTTATCTGTTACATTCAATAGAATGCTTGGTCTGGAACCTAGAGTGGCTAGGGGATTCTGATGTGAGTCTCTTATCGGGACCCTCATGATTGGTGGTGTTGAAACCCACGTACTTTTCGACACAGGGGCTACACATAGTTTTGTAAGCCCGGAACTGGTCGGAAAGGGTCTGTTCTGCCTCTGTTCTGGGGATAATTCGAGACTAGTGAGGGCGGCCGGTGGGCAAATCATGCACTCACTAGGGCTCATGACTAATATCCCGGTAATTATCCAGGAGAAAAATCTGCCTGTAGATCTGATTGTGTTGCGCCTACAGAATCACGATGTGATCCTAGGCATGGATTGGTTGGGAAAGTATCGGGCCACTCTCGACTGCCACAGAGGATGTGTACGGTTGGAGACTGGACCTCACCCGATCCAGTACCAAAGTCTGAATATGAGTCCGGCTCTGGATAGAGTAGTGGTGTCAGCAATCCGAGCAGAACGGATGCTTAGACGGGGTTGTGAAGCATATTTGACCACAATTACCACTATGGAGCACGGCAGGTCTGATGATCAGAAAGATCTATCTGAGGACCCGTTGGTGTCTGAGTTCCCAGATGTGTTCCGTTCGCTACAGGGTGTCCCCCCTGATAGGTCGGATACATTTACGATTGAACTAGAACCAGGGACAGCTCCGCTGTCCAAGAGTCTGTATCGAATGGCTCCGGCCGAGATGGCAGAGCTAAAGAAGCAATTAGAAGAATTGCTGGACAAGGGGTTCATACGTCCAAGTAGCTCTCCTTGGGGTGCACCAGTCCTCTTTGTGAAAAAGAAGGATGGTAGCATGCGTCTGTGTATTGACTATCGAGGGTTGAACAGGGTTACTGTGAAGAATAAGTACCCGTTGCCCAGAATAGACGAGTTGTTGGATCAACTCAAAGGAGCCAAGTGGTTTTCTAAGATTGATTTGGCCTCAGGGTATCATCAGATCCCTATAGAGCCAAATGATATTAGAAAGACAGCATTCCGAACCAGGTACGGCCACTACGAGTTTGTGGTTATGCCATTCGGTCTGACCAATTCGCCAACTGCATTCATGAAAATGATGAACAGTGTGTTCCGAGACTTCCTGGACGAATTTGTGATCATCTTCATTGATGATATCCTGATTTACTCCAAGGATGAGGAATCTCATCGGAAACACCTGAGAGCCGTGCTGGAACGATTACGGGAACACAAGCTCTATGCAAAACTCAGTAAATGCAGTTTTTGGCAGAAGAGCATTGGGTTTCTCGGCCACATTGTGTCCGGTGAGGGCGTCTCTGTGGTTCTAGAGAAGATCAGGGCAATCAAGGATTGGCCTCGACCATGCAGTGCCACGGAAGTCAGAAGCTTCCTAGGGCTGGCAGGTTATTATAGAAAGTTTGTGAAAGGATTCGCAAGCTTGGCTCCGCCTATGACACGGTTGACCGGGAAGGACGTTAAGTTCACATGGTCTGAGGAGTGTGGGAAATGTTTTTCCGCGCACCCATTTTGGTTCTTCCAGAGGCCGACCAACCCTATGAAGTTTATACGGACGCGTCCATAACAGGACTAGGTTGCGTATTAACCCAGCATGGGAAGGTCATCGCCTATGCGTCAAGGCAGTTGAGAAAAAATGAGGGAAACTTTTCCCCACCCATGACCTTGAAATGGCTGCGGTAGTGTTCGCCTTAAAGATTTGGCGATCATACTTGTATGGTGCCATGGTTCAGATACTTACGGACCATAAGAGTCTTAAGTATATATTCACCCAGCCTGAGTTAAACTTAAGGCAGAAAAGGTGGATGGAGTTTGTAGCTGATTACGATCTGGATATCACCTATCATCCGGGAAAGGCTAATTTGGTCGCAGATGCCTTGAGCCGAAGAAGGGCCGACGTATCAGCCGAACGAGAAGCGGACGACCTGGACGGTACGTTTCGTGCCCTACGGTTGAACGCATGAACCAAAGAGTCTGAACCACTCGGATTAGAGGCGGTCAATCAGGCCGACCTGCTTACCCGAATTCGGTTGGCTCAAGGTCAGGACGAGAACCTGAACAAGGTTGCTCAGAATGATAGGACGGAGTACCAAACTGCAAAGGATGGTACCATCCTAGGAAACGGTCGGATCAGTGTTCCTAATGATAGAAGTCTAAGGGAAGAGATTATGAGGGAGATTCTCGGTTCATCCTGGTGCGACCAAGATGTACCAGAACCTTAAGAAGTTCTATCATTGGATCCGTATGAAGGCAGATGTCGCGGAGTGGGTGGCCAAGTGTTCCACTTGCCAACTCATCAAAGCAGAACATCAAGTGCCTAGTGGGTTATTGCAAAGCTTGCGTATTCCGGAATGGAAATGGGATCACATCACAATGGACTTTGTGACTGGGTTCCCTACCACGAGGAGTAAGAAAGATCCGGTTTGGGTTGTGGTTGATCGCCTGACCAAATCAGCACACTTCCTGGCTATCAAAAAGTCGGATGGGGTAGATCAGATTGTACGTAAGTACATTGATGAGATCGTCCGACTACATGGTGTGCCGGCAAGCATAGTTTCAGATAGGGATTCAAGGTTCACATCTGACTTCTGGAGGGCTTTCCAAAAGGCTTTAGGAACAAGAGTGAACATGAGTACAGCCTATCAGCCACAGACGGATGGACAGTCTGAACGAACGATCCAGACATTGGAAGATATGTTGCCAGCATGTGTTCTAGACTGGGGTGATTCCTGGGAGAAACATCTACCTCTGGTAGAATTTGCTTACAACAATAGGTTCCATAGTAGTATTGGCATGTCGCCATACGAAGCTCTGTATGGGCGTCCATGCAGGACACCCTTATGCTGGACCCAAGTTGGGGAACACAGCATGATTGGTCCAGAGATTGTCGAAGAGACAACCGAAAAGATCAAGTTCTTGAGGGACAAGATGAGACAGGCACAAGACCGCCAAAAGAACCATGCAGATCGAAGAAGGAAAGATCTTGAGTTTCAAGTAGGTGACTTGGTGTATCTCAAAATGATTACCTTCAAAGGACGAGTCTGGATCTCCAGAAGACAGAAGTTAGATCCGAGATACTTGGGTGCGTTCAAGGTCATTGAAAGAGTTGGGATGGTGGCCTACAAGTTGGACTTGCCGGACAAGATGGACGCATTTCATAATGTGTTCCACGTCTCCCAACTTCGGAAATGTTTGACGGACCAAGACATCGCTCTTCCTGCCATTCCAGACGATCTTGGTAAGAACCTAACCTTGGAAACGAGGCCAGTTTGAATCATAGATAGGATGGAAAAAGCAACAAGGAAGAAGATGGTCCAGATGGTCAAGGTCGTCTGGGACTGTAATTGTCAGGATATAATCACTTAGGAAACCGAAGCTAGAAAGAAAGCAGAGTACCCAGAGTGGTTGGATCAGTTTGTTTCCGAGGAAGCATTCGATTCGGATTCAAGGACGAATCCATCCCAAGGGGGGGGGAGACTTGTCACGCCCCCAATCCTGAATAGGATTGTTGGGACGGCCATGGTTCGAGGAAACGTGCAAGCCAGTCTTAGGACATCAAGGCAAGCATTCCATGGTCGAGAAAGAAGGTTAAGGACATAAGAAAACTTAGACTTAACCTTATACAAGCTAAGAGACAGCTAGGACGAGTAAGACGGTAGCTGGACGAAGTGGACGAGTAGCTCGGCCAGCTCAATGAAGCTAGGTTCAGTTCACTCCAGCTCAGTCCCTACTAAGTCAGCTCCACTAGCTGGACTACTAGCTCACTCAGCTGAGGCAGCTGAGAGTCAGCTCATCTCAGCTAGACGGACTGTCCGGGCTTTAGGCCGATGGTCCGGGTCCGGGTCAGTGGCGGGCTGTGAGGTCCGGCCATGAGGCCATGGGCTGTTGGGTCTTTGGACAAGGCCGTGGGCTAAGTCCAGGAGGCCTGGGGCGTGGGTGGGCTTGTGGACCCCAAACCCAATCAGAAAGGGCGAAGGGATGCAAGTGGCCGAAAGGGGACAACCCTTGGCCGATGGTGCCCATTCGCTAGCAAGTCATGCCTGTTCGTGGGGCAAGACTTACCCCCTCGTTTTCTATAAATATGGGGGCTCTCTGGTCGATTTCATTATCCAATTCCAGAGTAAAATACTCAGAGAAAAACGTAGAGAGAAAGAAAGAGAGAAAGAGAGAGTTCCGGCCAAGAGAAAGGCCGATTGTGGTGGTGTTGTGTTCCGGCGACTCTGATCGTTTGAGAACTAACTCCGGTGAAGAATGGGAGATCAAGACAAGGAGAAGAGCATGGAGAACCCAGACGTGGTTCACAAGGTATGTGATGGGCCGTGGCTCCATCAGACCGAACGGACGGTCCATGCGACCGCACCGCGGCTCTGCTCGGTTCCTAAGTCCCATCCGGCTCTCCTTATCTGTTTCAATTCGTTTCTCTTCTCTTCTCTCTGGTTAAACACGAAAGGTTGTGTTGGTTGAGTCCAAGGGACACGTCCCTAGGCTTTGGCCGAACATAACCAAACCGCTAGCCTAGACACGGGTCGGTTAGTCGGATGATCCGATCGCACCAAGACTGGGCGGTTAGGACGAACGGTTGGGAATGACCCAAAGGGCACGAGTTGTCAAGAGTCATGAGTGTCCAAGAGGCACGAATGGCCAAAGGGTGCATGTTCCAAACGGTGTCTTTCGGGACAGGTTAGGACCGATCCTTATGGATCAGCCTATGGCTTGTCTAGTTAAGACAAGGTCACGGTTTGTCTAAGCCAAGGTAGAGTCGCAAGGTCTGACCGGTTGCTAAGCCTTCCGGATTAGGCTTGAGGCTTACTCGGCCGATTGGATCCAGGCCTAAGGCCGGATCAGGTAAGGGAGTCCGTTGGGCCATTGAGCCGGACTCCATTGGCCGGTCGCACCTAGATTCTATCCGGTTAGACGGATTGGTCTTTGGGGACGATCCGGATCTGTTCGTGTGTTCTGTTTATCTATTCTGGACTATCTATCTGATTCTAAGTCAAGGGGTGGTTGGTTGAATGACTTAGGATACGGTAGGTAGGTTCATACGTTTTATGATTATGTTGACTGAGGTTTATCTAAGTTCTAGGAACCAAGCCAAGCATTGTGGAATCAATCCGTTCTATTCTCGGTTATGATTAATGCTTATCTGGTTGTGGTTTCAGGAACTAAGGATGGTTCTGGTCAAGCCAAGGAGCCGTGAAGGCTCGGTCAGTGAGAGGCTGTGTAACGTGTGGTTAGATGATGCTAGGGATGAACTAGTGATTGTCTATGAGACTGTTAAGAAGTTGTGTATTGAATCTCATGTTTCTAAGTAATACAAAGTTTATACATTGTTATTCCGCTGTGCAATCTGTTCCTTTGTTTATGAACCTCATATTCGAATATGACTTAGTAAATAAAAGACTTAAAATGGATCAAACAAGCAAAGAAATTAATAAGTAAGCCTGCGGACTCCATAAGGTCGAGAGGCCAGGGTTCGGGTCTTACAAGTTGGTATCAGAGCATGCTTGATTCTAGGATAGTTGGGTTATGCAGTCCACACACACACACGCAGCCAGCTGATTAGGTCTCACGGTGAGGTTTGATTGCTTAGTCTAGGGATTGTTTTGTTCTGTTTATGTTAGTGTGTTTCGTACTAACATTGTCTGAATCCTTAGGCTGGAAAAAGCAAGTCGGGAAAGTCCCGAAGGAGTAAGAAAACAGCCGGTCAGTCTAGTCAAGTGGCCATGGACGGGACCAATCTATCCGGATTGCAAACCGATCCGGCCGCGGCTGACACTAGAGACGTGTTGCCAACTGATCAGGCTAACCTTACGGGGACGCAACAGGATGGTCAGGAACATCGGGAGAGTGATGAGGAAGTGGAATCCTCGAACGCTAACCGTGATCGTGACCAGCATGAGAGAGTGGCCGATGGAACGGCTAATGTGCCCGCAACACTGTCCAAAGAGGACTTGTTAGAGGCCATGAAGGTAATGGGGACTCAGGTGGCGGCTATGGCTCAACTGTTCACGCCACTAGTGAACTCCTCGGTTGGCCAGGCTACGCCTGTGGCTACGACCACCCCCAACACTAATGGTCCAGTTGTGGAAACGGTTGAGGTGATCGAGATCGATCCACCGGAAAAGTCTGAAAAGAAGGTGGACTATCTGAGTCTGCTTCAACATTTATCCAGGTTGGGTACGAAGCATTTCTCCGGTAGCACCGACCCTATTGTGGCAGACGAGTGGAGGAGTAGGCTGGTCCGAAACTTTCAATCAACTCGCTGTCCAGAGGATTACAGACGAGACATTGCGGTTCACTTCCTGGAAGGGGACGCGCATAATTGGTGGCTTGCAGTGGACAAGCGCACCAATGGGAGTTTGGAAAGTTTTGCGGACTTTGAAGTTGAGTTCAACCGCAAATACTTCCCTGCTGAGGCTTGGGATCGTCTGGAAGCTCAGTTTCTAGATTTGGCCCAAGGCCGCAGGACCGTACGAGAGTACGAAGAAGAGTTCAACCGGCTCAGACGGTTTGTTGGAAGAGAGCTGGAGGACGAGGCAGTCCAGGTCCGTAGGTTCATCCGAGGCCTAAGGCCTGAACTGAAGACCCATTGCTCGATCCGCACTTTCAACACCGTCGGAGAACTGGTGGAACGGGTGGCTTTGCTAGAGACTAACTTGGCTGAAGAAGCTAAGCTTAAGGCTAAGTCACAGTCTGGCCCGTCGGGTAAGACAAATGATAAAAAGAGGAAGTGGGACCAGGTGGACGGAGGTAAGACCTCTGGTGGCCGACCTACATGTCCCAAGTGTGGAAAGAATCATCCCGGTGAGTGCTGGAAGGCCATGGGGGCTTGTGTGCGATGTGGCAGCATGGATCACACGATCCAAAACTGCACTCGACCAAACCGATTCTCAGACCAGTCCAGTGGCAGCGGCTCCGTGACTTGCTTCCTATGTGGCAAGACTGGACACTACAAGTCGGACTGTCCTAAGCTACAAGGAGGACAAGGGAAGGGCCGTGGAGACACAGGCAAGTCGACCCAGAGTAGGCCGACCACAACACCAAGGGTGTATGAGCTGTCCCGGGACGACGGCGCTTCTGGATCGTTTGATTCGATCTCTGGTAATTCCTAAATTTTTCTTTTTACATTCAAGTAGAAAATGCTTGGTATGGAACCTAGAATGTCTAGGGGATTCTGATGGGGGTCTCTGTTAGGAACCCTCATGATTGGTGGTGTGGAAACCCACGTACTTTTCGACACAGGGGCTACACATAGTTTTGTGAGTCCGGGACTGGTCGGAAAGGGTCTGTTCTGTCTGGACGCTGGAGATAATTTTGGGATAGTGAGGGCGGCCGGAGGGCAAGCCATGAACTCACTAGGTCTCATGTCAAATATCCCAGTGTCAATACAGGGAAAGGTATTCCCTGTGGATTTGGTCTGTGTCCACCTAAAGAATCACGAAGTGATCCTAGGTATGGACTGGTTGGGAAAGTATCGGGCCACTCTCGATTGCCATAGAGGTCGTGTGCAATTGGAGACTGGGCTTCGACCGATCCAGTACCAATGTCTGTGTCCGGCTCAAGAGAAAGTAGTGGTTTCAGCAGTTCGAGCGATTCGGATGTTGGAACAGGGTTGTCAGTCCTTTTTGGCTACAATTACAACTACAGAGCCGGGCAGTTCTGTCTGTCTGAAAGACCTTTCAGAGGATTCGTTGGTGTCGAAGTTCCCAGATGTGTTCCAGGTACCTCAGGGTGTCCCCCCTGATAGGTCGGATCCATTTACGATTGAACTAGAGCCAGGGACAGCTCCGCTGTCCAAGAGTCCGTACCGAATGGCTCCGGCCGAGATGGCCGAGCTAAAGAAGCAATTGGAAGAATTGCTTGACAAGGGGTTCATACGGCCAAGTAGCTCCCCTTGGGGTGCACCAGTCCTCTTTGTGAAAAAGAAGGATGGTAGCATGCGTCTGTGCATCGACTATCGAGGGTTGAACAGGGTCACTGTGAAGAACAAGTACCCGTTGCCCAGGATAGACGAGCTGTTGGATCAACTCAAAGGAGCCAAGTGGTTTTCCAAGATTGATTTGGCTTCAGGGTATCATCAGATCCCTATAGAGCCAAATGATATTAGGAAGACGGCATTTAGGACCAGGTACGGTCATTACGAGTTCGTAGTGATGCCGTTCGGTCTGACCAATGCACCTGCCGCTTTCATGAAAATGATGAACAGCGTGTTCCGGGATTTCTTGGATGAATTCGTGATCATCTTCATTGATGATATCCTAATTTATTCCAAGGATGAGGAATCTCATAGGAAACACTTGAGAGCCGTGCTGGAACGATTACGAGAACACAAACTCTATGCTAAACTCAGTAAATGCAGTTTTTGGCAGAAGAGTATTGGGTTCCTCGGCCATATTGTTTCCGATCAGGGCATCTCGGTGGATCCAGAGAAGATCAGGGCAATCAAGGATTGGCCCCGACCCGCAGTGCCACGGAAGTCAGAAGCTTCTTAGGGCTGGCAGGTTACTATAGGAAGTTTGTGAAAGGATTCGCAAGCTTGGCTCAGCCTATGACGCGGTTGACTGGGAAGGACGTTAAGTTCACATGGGCTGAAGAGTGTGAGGAATGTTTCTCCGCACTTAAGAACATGCTGACTAGCGCACCCGTCCTGGTGCTTCCGGAGGCCGATCAACCATATGTGGTCTATACGGACGCGTCCATCACTGGACTAGGTTGCGTATTGACCCAGCATGGGAAGGTCATTGCCTATGCGTCCAGGCAGTTGAGGAAACATGAGGGAAACTACCCCACCCATGATCTCGAAATGGCTGCGGTAGTATTCGCCTTAAAGATTTGGCGATCATACTTGTATGGCGCCAAAGTTCAGATACTTACGGACCATAAGAGTCTTAAGTATATATTCACCCAGCCTGAGTTAAACTTAAGGCAGAGGAGGTGGATGGAATTCGTAGCTGACTACGATTTAGACATCACCTACTATCCGGGAAAGGCTAATCTGGTAGCAGACGCTTTGAGCCGGAAGAGGGCTGATGTATCGGCCGAACGGGAGGCGGATGACCTGGACGGTATGGTCCGTGCTCTGCGGCTGAACGTGCTGACTACGGCAACCGAAGCTTTGGGATTGGAGGCGGTTAACCAAGCCGACCTGCTTACTCGAATCCGGTTGGCTCAAGGTCAGGACGAGAACCTGAATAAGGTTGCTCAGAATGATAGGACGGAGTACCAGACTGCAAAGGATGGTACCATCCTAGTAAACGGACGGATCAGTGTTCCTAATGATAGAAGTCTAAAGGAAGAGATTATGAGGGAGGCTCATAAGTCCAAATTCTCGGTTCATCCTGGTGCGACCAAGATGTACCAGAACCTTAAGAAATTCTATCATTGGATCCGTATGAAGGCAGATGTCGCGGAGTGGGTGGCCAAGTGTTCCACTTGCCAACTCATCAAAGCAGAACATCAGGTGCCTAGTGGGTTATTGCAAAGCTTGCCTATTCCGGAATGGAAATGGGATCACATCACAATGGACTTTGTGACCGGGTTCCCTACCACAAGGAATAAGAAAGATGCGGTTTGGGTTGTAGTTGATCGACTAACCAAATCAGCACACTTCCTGGCTATCAAGAAGTCGGATGGGGTAGATCAGATTGTACGTAAGTACATTGATGAGATCGTCCGACTACATGGTGTGCCGGCAAGCATAGTTTCAGATAGGGATTCAAGGTTTACATCTTACTTCTGGAAAGCTTTCCAAAAAGCTTTAGGAACAAGAGTGAACATGAGTACAGCCTATCACCCACAGACTGATGGACAGTCGGAACGTACGATCCAGACGTTGGAAGATATGTTGCGAGCATGTGTTTTAGACTGGGGTGATTCCTGGGAAAAACATCTACCTCTGGTAGAATTTGCTTACAACAATAGTTTCCATAGTAGTATTGGCATGTCGCCATACGAAGCTCTGTATGGGCGTCCATGCAGGACACCCTTATGCTGGACCCAAGTTGGGGAACGCAGCATGATTGGTCCGGAGATTGTCGAAGAGACAACCGAAAAGATCAAGTTCTTGAGGGACAAGATGAGACAGGCACAAGATCGCCAAAAGAACTATGCAGATCGAAGGAGGAAAGATCTCGAGTTTCAAGTAGGTGACTTGGTGTATCTCAAAATGATTACCTTCAAAGGACGAGTCCGAATTTCCGGGAGACGGAAGTTAGACCCGAGATACTTGGGGCCGTTCAAGGTCATTGAAAGAGTTGGGATGGTGGCCTACAAGTTGGACTTGCCGGCCAAGATGGACGCATTTCATAATGTGTTCCACGTCTCCCAACTTCGGAAATGTTTGACGGACCAAGACATCGCTCTTCCTGCCATTCCAGACAATCTGGGTAAGAACCTAACCTTGGAAACGAGGCCAGTTCGAATCATAGATAGGATGGAAAAAGCAACAAGGAAGAAGACGGTCCAGATGGTCAAGGTCGTCTGGGACTGTAATGGTCAGGATATAATCACTTGGGAAACCGAAGCTAGAATGAAAGCAGAGTACCCAGAGTGGTTGGATCAGTTTGTTTCCGAGGAAGCATTCGATTCGGATTCGAGGACGAATCCATCCCAAGGGGGGAGACTTGTCACGCCCCCAATCCTGAATAGGATTGTCGGGACGGCCATGGTTCGAGGAAACATGCAAGCCAGTCTTAGGACATCAAGGCAAGCGTTCCATGGTCGAGAAAGAAGGTTAAGGACATAAGGAAACTTAGACTTAACCTTATACAAGCTAAGAGACAGCTAGGACGAGTAAGACGGTAGCTGGACGAAGTGGACGAGTAGCTCGGCCAGCTCAATGAAGCTAGGTTCAGTTCACACCAGCTCAGTCCCTACTAAGTCAGCTCCACTAGCTGGACTACTAGCTCACTCAGCTGAGGCAGCTGAGAGTCAGCTCATCTCAGCTAGACGGACTGTCCGGGCTTTAGGCCGATGGTCCGGGTCCGGGTCAGTGGCGGGCTGTGAGGTCCGGCCATGAGGCCATGGGCTGTTGGGTCTTTGGACAAGGCCGTGGGCTAAGTCCAGGAGGCCTGGGGCGTGGGTTGGGCTTGTGACCGACCCCAAACCCAATCAGAAAGGGCGAAGGGATGCAAGTGGCCGAAAGGGGACAACCCTTGGCCGATGGTGCCCATTCGCTAGCAAGACTGCCTGTTCGTGGGGCAAGACTTACCCCCTCGTTTTCTATAAATATGGGGGCTCTCTGGTCGATTTCATTATCCAATTCCAGAGTAAAATACTCAGAGAAAAACGTAGAGAGAAAGAAAGAGAGAAAGAGAGAGTTCCGGCCAAGAGAAAGGCCGATTGTGGTGGTGTTGTGTTCCGGCGACTCTGATCGTTTGAGAACTAACTCCGGTGAAGAATGGGAGATCAAGACAAGGAGAAGAGCATGGAGAACCCAGACGTGGTTCTCAAGGTATGTGATGGGCCGTGGCTCCATCAGACCGAACGGACGGTCCATGCGACCGCACCGCGGCTCTGCTCGGTTCCTAAGTCCCATCCGGCTCTCCTTATCTGTTTCAATTCGTTTCTCTTCTCTTCTCTCTGGTTAAACACGAAAGGTTGTGCTGGTTGAGTCCAAGGGACACGTCCCTAGGCTTTGGCCGAACATAACCAAACCGCTAGCCTAGACACGGGTCGGTTAGTCGGATTATCCGATCGCACCAAGACTGGGCGGTTAGGACGAACGGTTGGGAATGACCCAAAGGGCACGAGTTGTCAAGAGTCATGAGTGTCCAAGAGGCACGAATGGCCAAAGGGTGCATGTTCCAAACGGTGTCTTTCGGGACAGGTTAGGACCGATCCTTATGGATCAGCCTATGGCTTGTCTAGTTAAGACAAGGTCACGGTTTGTCTAAGCCAAGGTAGAGTCGCAAGGTCTGACCGGTTGCTAAGCCTTCCGGATTAGGCTTGAGGCTTACTCGGCCGATTGGATCCAGGCCTAAGGCCGAATCAGGTAAGGGAGTCCGTTGGGCCATTGAGCCGGACTCCATTGGCTGGTCGCACCTAGATTCTATCCGGTTAGACGGATTGGTCTTTGGGGACGATCCGGATCTGTTCGTGTGTTCTGTATATCTATTCTGGACTATCTATCTGATTCTAAGTCAAGGGGTGGTTGGTTGAATGACTTAGGATACGGTAGGTAGGTTCACACGTTTTATGATTATGTTGACTGAGGTTTATCTAAATTCTCGGTTATGATTAATGCTTATCTGGTTGTGGTTTCAGGAACTAAGGATGGTTCTGGTCAAGCCAAGGAGCCGTGAAGGCTCGGTCAGTGAGAGGCTGTGTAACGTGTGGTTAGATGATGCTAGGGATGAACTAATGATTGTCTATGAGACTGTTAAGAAGTTGTGTATTGAATCTCATGTTTCTAAGTAATACAAAGTTTATACATTGTTGTTCCGCTGTGCAATCTGTTCCTTTGTTTATGAACCTCATATTCGAATAGGACTTAGTAAATAAAAGACTTAAAATGGATCAAACAAGCAAAGAAATTAATAAGTAAGCCTGCGGACTCCATAAGGTCGAGAGGCCACGGTTCGGGTCTTACACGCTGGCCCTTCCAGTGGACTGTTCGGGTGATTTTGGCCCACGTGGGCTGTCTGTTCAGTACACACAAGACGTCTGTGGGTGTCCGTCAGCACACACAGGACGTCTGTGGGTGTCCGTCAGCACACACAGGACGTCTGTGGCTGTCTGTGTGTGTCCGTGTGTGTCTGTCAGCACACACAGGACGTCCGTGGCTGTCCATCAGTACACATATCAGCACGCTGGCCTTTCCCGTGGACTGTTCGGGTGATTTTGACCGACGTGGGAGGTCTATTCAGTACACACAGGACGTCCGTGGGTGTCCGTCAGCACACACAGGACGTCCATGGGTGTCCGTCAGCACACACAGGACGTTCTTGGCTGTCCGTGTGTGTCCGTGTGTGTCCGTCAGCACACACAGGATGTCCGTGGCTGTCCATCAGTACACATATCAGCACGTTGGTCCTTGGACTCAGCACGCTGACCCTTCTCGTGGACTGTTCGGGTGATTTTGGCCCTCATGGGCTGTCTTTTTAGTACACGCAGGACGTCCGTGGGTGTCCGCCAGCACACACAGGACGTCTGTGGCTGTCTGTGTGTGTCAGTGTGTGTCCGTCAGCACACAGAGGACGTCCGTGGCTGTCTAACAGTACACATATCAGCACGTTGGTCCTTGGACTCAGCACGCTGGCCCTTCCCGTGGACTATTTGGGTGATTATGGCCCACGTGGGCTGTCTGTTCAGTACACACAGGACATCTGTGGGTGTCTGCCAGCACACACAGGATGTCCGTGGCTGTCCGTCAGCACACACAGGATGTCCGTGACTGTCCGTGTGTGTCCGTGTGTGTCTGTATGTGTCCGTCAGCGCACACAGGACGTCCGTGGGTGTCCGTCAGTACACATATCAGCACATTGGTCCTTGGACTCAGCATGCTGACCCTTCCCGTGGACTGTTCGGGTGATTTAGGCCCACGTGGGCTGTCTGTTCAGTACACACAGGACGTCTGTGGGTGTCCGTCAGCACAGACAGGACGTCCGTGTATGTTCGTCAGCACACACAGGACGTACGGGGCTGTCCGTGTGTGTCTGTGTGTGTCCGTCAGCACACACAGGACGTTCGTGGCTGTCCATCAGTACACATATCAGCACGTTGGTCCTTGGACTCAGCACGTTGACCCTTCCCGTGGACTGTTTGGGTGATTTTGGCCCATGTGGGCTGTCTGGTCAGTACACACAGGACGGCCGTGGGTGTCCGCCAGCACACACAGGACATCCGTGGCTGTCCGTGTGTGTTCGTCTGTGTCCGTCAGCAAACACAGGACGTCTGTGGCTGTCCATCAGTACACATATCAGCACGTTGGTCCTTGGACTCAGCATGCTGGCCCTTCCCGTGCACTGTTTGGGTGATTTTGGCCCACGTGGGCTGTCTGTTCAGTACACACAGGACGTCTGTGGGAGTCCACCAGCACACACAGCACGTCTGTGCCTGTCCGTGGCTGTCTGTCAGCACACACAGGACGTCCGTGGCTGTCCGTGTGTGTCTGTGGGTGTCCGCCAGCACGCACAGGATGTTCGTAGCTGTCTGTGGCTGTCCGTCAGCACACACAGGACGTCCGTGTGTGTCCGTCAGCACACACAGGACGTCTGTGTGTGTCCATGTGTGCCATTCCGCACACACATGACGTCAGTGGCTGTCCATCAGTACACATATCAGCACGCTGGTCCTTGGACTCAGCACGCTGTCCCTTCTTGTGAACTGTTTGGGTGATTTTGGCCCACGTGGGCTGTCTGTTCAGTACACACATTGATACAGGCCGAGAATCAGACTGCACGGACGGACGGTCTGAGGTTCGAGAACTCGGACTGGACAGGACGGACGGACGGCTGTGGGACGGCTAGACGGACGCGATGGAGTGGGAGATGGCCGATCTGGTTCCTGAAACAAAAGGATGCTATTTTTATGAGTTTTTATGAATCAGAATAATGAACAGAAAGTAAACAATATGATTAATGAAGAACATAAGCAAATATGACTTTCTATGGGTTTTTATAATGAATGGAAAAATTCTAGAACTATATGATGCAAGATAAAACAAAATAAAAGAAGGATAGAAGTACGGGGGATGGATCCTTGTTGCTGGATGTGTATCTCTCTCAACAAGAACAGTGGATGGAGGTGGATAGCTATGGGATTTGGCTTGCTGGATGTGTATCACTCTCAAGGCAAATCGATGGATGGAATGGAGGTGAAGAATCGCCACAAGCTTGGTGGTTTGAAGCTTGATAAGATTCGGCTGCTCTCTCTTGTTTCTCACAGAAAAAGACTTAGGGTTTTAGGTTTGCAAAGGCAAAATTATTTCATAAAAGACTTACGCAAAAACCGCCAACTTCATGGAGTTATATAGGGTTTACCCCTTATGGGACTCATAGATAAAAGGCCTTAAACAAGCTGGCCGAAAATGAGGCTGAAACATTAGCCCAAAGTCTTAACCAAATAAATTAAAATAAACCAGACATCTGGTTGTCGGTTTGAAAAGGCCTAGACCAAGGCTAATAGCATGCTTGCATGTTGCCTCATTAAAACCTTACCAAGAAAACCCAATGGGACAAAACCTGGTGAGGAAAAAGAGTACAACACATGCTACTCCCCTTGGTAGTTTTCTAGATCTCAGAACCGGGAAGAGTTGGAGTGGATGAAATGGAAACTGAGTCTGGACCAAGCTCGGATGTGGAAATGAGAAATCCGGCTTGGTTGAGTCTGAACTGGATCGGGTCGGCCGCGTCCTGAACCTCCTTTGGGCCGGCTTGATCTTGAATCTTCAGCTGGACCATCTTCTCAATCAGCAGCTGGTCCTGGTCAGTCTGTCCATCTTGATCAAGGATATGCTGGACAGCTTTGGTGAAACCTTCTCGCAAGGCCCTGGTTCCACTCCGGGTAGTCGGACCGCGCCTAACTATGGGAACCTCTACTTGGATGGCCTCATCATTCCCTCCCTCTTGAAGAGGTTCTGGCCTCAGAACACCATCATCTGCAAAGTCATCACTATCTGCATGGAAAGGAGACAAATCCGAGACATTGAAAGTATGTGAAATTTTAAATTCAGCTGGGAGGTCAAGGATATAGGCATTGTCGTTGATCTTCTTTAGGATGCGGAATGGTCCTGTCCCACGAGGAGAGAGCTTGGACTTCCGGGCTTCTGGAAACCTCTCGGGCCGCATGTGTAACCACACCAAGTCCCCGGGTTCGAACAGTACCTCCTTCCTCTTCTGGTCATACTTGGCCTTGACCTTAGCCGCCTTGGCTTCTATCCTCTCCTTGACCTTCAGGTGCATATTCTTAACAAACTCTGCCTTGGCGACCCCATCACGACTGCGGTACATGGAGCTGGGCAGTTCGATGAAGTCTAAAGGAGTCTCTGGCTGAAACCCATAAACAATCTCAAAAGGTGACAGGTTAGTAGTAGAGTGCCTAGCTTGGTTATAAGCAAACTCAACAAAAGGAAAACAAGACAACCAATTTCTTAAATTCTTACCGACCGTAGCTCTCAACAGTTGAGAAAGCGTACGGTTTACTACCTCAGTCTGGCCGTCGGTCTGGGGATGGCAAGTGGTCGAGAATAGTAGCTTGGTTCCGAATTTGCCCCATAGTGTCCTCCAGAAATGGCTGAGGAACTTGGCATCACGGTCAGACACAATGGTTCGAGGAACACCATGTAGTCGGACCACTTCTTTGAAGAATAGGTCGGCGGTCTGGGTGGCATCATTAGTGGTGTTACAGGCTATGAAATGGGCGATCTTGGAGAACCTGTCTACCACTACAAAAATGGAATCCTTGTGGTTTATCTTGGGTAAACCCAGCACAAAGTCCATAGAAATGTCTACCCAAGGGTGGTTAGGAATTGGTAATGGCATTTGTAAACCGTAAGGATGTGACCTGGACTTGGTTTTAAGGCAAGTAGTGCACTTGGCGCATATGCTCTCCACATCCCTCTTCATGTTTGGCCAAAAGAAATGTTCAGTTAGGACACTCAAGGTCTTGTCCCGACCAAAGTGTCCCTTGAGGCCGCCACCATGGGCCTCCCGAACCAGCAGTTCCCTCATGGCTCCTTTGGGAATGCACAGCCTTTTCCCTTGAACAGGAATCCCTCATGCTGGTAGTATGGCCCAAAAGCCCCCTTCTCAGTGTTCCTGAAAACTTCATTAAAATCAAGATCAGTGGCATAAGATTCTTTAATATGTTCGAAACCCATGATCTTGGCCTCCATGGTCACAATGAGAGTGTGTCTCCGGGACAGTGCATCGGCCACCACATTGTCCTTGCCCTTCTTGTACTTGATCACATAGGGAAAGGTCTCCACGAACTCGAGCCATCTGGCGTGCCTCTTCTTGAGTGTGGTCTGTCCCCTCAAGTGCTTAAGTGTCTCATGATCTGTATGAATAACAAATTCCTTAGACAAAAGGTAATGCTGCCAAGTTTCAAGGGACCTTACTAGAGCGTATAGCTCTTTGTCATAGGTTGGGTAGTTGAGGGCAGCTCCACTCAGTTTCTCACTAAAGAATGCCACTGGTCGGCCCCCTTGAGTGAGGACAGCTCCAATGCCTGTACCTGATGCATCACACTCAATCTCAAAAGTTTTATTAAAATCAGGGAGTGTAAGAACGGGTGCATGAGTTAAACTATATTTAAGCTTGTTGAAAGACTCCTCTTGGGCAGGGCCCCAAACAAAGGATACATTCTTCTTGATCACTGAGGTCATGGGTGCAGCAATGGTGCTGAAGTCCTTGACAAATCGCCTATAGAAGCTGGCTAGGCCATGGAAACTTCGGACTTGCCCAATAGTGGTTGGTGTGGGCCAGTCTTGGATGGCCTTGATCTTCTCCTCATCGACCTTCAAACCCTGTGAGCTCACAACAAAGCCTAAAAATATTAACTGGTCAGTGCAAAATACACACTTCTTGAGATTGGCAAAGAGTCCTTCCTGCCTGAGAGCCTTCAAAACCTGTTCTACATGACTAATGTGATCGGATAAGCACTGACTATGGATCAATATGTCATCAAAATAGACAACCACAAATTTACCAATGTAAGGCCTTAGAACCTCGTTCATAAGCCTCATGAAGGTGCTAGGGGCGTTGGTAAGACCAAAGGGCATCACCAGCCACTCATACAAGCCTTGCTTGGTCTTGAAAGCAGTCTTCCACTCGTCTCCCTCCTTCATCCGAACTTGGTGATAGCCACTCCTAAGATCAATCTTGGAAAACACGGTGCAACCACTCAGTTCATCTAACATATCATCAAGTCTAGGAATGGGATACCGATATTTTATGGTGATGTTGTTGATGGCTCGGCAATCAACACACATACGCCATGTTCCATCCTTCTTAGGCACCAATAGGACGGGAACTGCACATGGGCTGAGACTCTCTCGAATGTACCCCTTGTCCATGAGGTCTTGGACCTGTATCTCCAGCTCCTTAGCCTCCTCCAGATTGACTCGGTATGCGGCTCGGTTTGGAAGTGGGGCGCCTGGCACAAAGTCTATCTGATGTTCGATGCCTCGGAGGGGTGGTAAGCCGGCTGGTATCTCTTCAGGGAACACGTCCTTGTACTGGTCCATTAGTTCTTGCATCTCAGCTGGACAATCTGGTGCCTCAAAGCCTGCAAAACAACCTTCCTTGAAAACCATTAGTAGCACCTGTGTGTCCTGCTGCAATGATTTAATCAATTTACTAGAAGAGATGTAAAGGTTAGTTTTACTAAACAATCCAGACTGATCCATGGCCCTCTGCATCTCGTACACCTCTTGTGGACTGAGAGGAGCCAGGCTGTGCTTCTTGTTGTTGTGGGTAAAACTGTAGATGTTAGTCCTCCCATGGTGAATGGTCTCCTTGTCAAACTGCCAAGGCCTCCCTAACAGTAGATGGCCGGCTTGCATAGGAACCACATCACACTTCACCTGGTCCTGGTACTTACCAATACAAAAGGAAACAACAACTTGCTCCGAGATTTTAAGCTCTGTCTCATCATTGAGCCACTTGAGCTTGTATGGCCTTGGGTGTGGCAACTTTGCTAGTCCTAACTTTTCAACAAGGTACCTGCTGGCCACGTTAGTGCAAGAGCCACCATCAATAATTAGACTACATACCTTGCCTTCCACGCTACATCTAGTATGAAAGATGTTCTCTCGTTGGACGGTTTCTGGATCAAAGAGAGCACTGAGGGCTCGTCTGACCACCAGCAGCTCACCAGTTTCAGCATAGTCCACTATCTCGTCACCTGAGTCAGCCATCTCTACATCGGCCTAGTCTTGGGACTCATACTCGCCGTCTGCCTTAAGGATCATGACACGCTTGTTCGGACAGTCCCTGGCGTAGTGCCCCTTCCCCTGACATTTGAAACAAGTAATATCACGAGTTCTTTGAGCTTGGGTTTGTCCCTTACCTGGTTCGGATGAACCTGGTTTGGACTGGTCGGATTGGCTCTTCTTGAACCGGTTTTCCACTTCAATGGATTTGTTCTTCTCAGCCCCTTTGGATCCGGATGAAGCCCATGGCGTCTTGTTCCTGGCACTAGAGGCGTTCTTCCTTTTAATGTGCTGCTCGGCCTGTATGGCATAGTGGAGGAGATCATTGAAGTTGACGTAGGTCTGCCTCTCCACCTTGCGAGCGATGCGGTCTTGAAGGCCTTCTAAGAACTGAGCCATCATAACCTCTTCGGTCTCGCGCGTCCTGAGCTTGTTCTTGAGAGCCTCAAACTCCTCAAAGTACTCCTCTACGGACCTAGTACCCTGAGACAACTTGCGAAAACGTTTTAGTAAGTCCCGCTGATAGTATGAGGGTATATACCTTGCACGGAGCTTAGCTCGCATCTCATCCCAAGTCTCTATCCTATAGACTCTGCCAACCTCGGCTACTTCCCTGTCCCACCAGGTTAGGGCATTGTCCGTCAGTTGGGCTGCGGCTAAAGCGATCTTCTTGGCCTCGGTATAGCGGTAGTACTCAAAGATGTACTCCATGCGCCTCTCCCATTCGATGTAGGCGTCCGGGTCAACCTTTCCAGCAAAGGTTGGAGGGGTAAGTTTGAGATCCTTGCCTCCCTGCCAAGCTACTTCATCGTCTCTGAATCTCCTTCGGACCGGGCTTGCATCGCCTTGGACCCGATACTCCCGTCGGTTCCCACGTCCGGCTCGTTCACGCCGCGGCTCTTCTGGTTCGGTACGGTCAGTGTCCGAGTTGTCCTCACTGGATTGGGACTGTTGTTCTTCCGGAATGGGTTGGTTTCTCCTCCTTGGCCGTGGAACATTAGCTCGATCCCTTCCTGCTATCTGAGCCAGCTGCTCAGTCACAGTAGCCAGGGCGGCTTGGAGTTCAGCATGGTTAGCCATCAGCTGAGCATTGATCTCGGCTTGTGTTGGTGCACCATTTAGGTCTCCCATGTCTCCTGCGACAAGAGAGGAAGAAAGAAAGAGTGATCTGCAAAGGATCAAAGAGAAAGGGAAAATATATCTAAATAGGTATGCAATGAATGTAAAACTTCTTTTTTTTTTTAAGTTAAGTTTCAAAAATTTAAAAATGGAAAGAACAATATTTCTTTTCTTTTTTAAATGGGAAAAACTTGAAGTGCAAGCCAAGGAAATATTAAATGCAATTAAATGGAAATCCGAAAAAGGAAAGTAAAAAATCGATGGAATGAAGGATGCAGAAACATGGATCGAAAGAAATGCCAAGAAACCAGTTTTGAACTCGCCAAGAACAGCAAGAACAAATGCAATTTTTTTTTTTTTTAATTCAAAAAGAATGAAACCAAACAACTAAAAGTCAGAAGGATAGGATACAACCGAAGGTGTAGGAGCTTTGAGCTCTGATACCAAAATGATACAGGCCGAGAATCAGACTGCACGGACGGACGGTCTGAGGTTCGAGAACTCGGACTGGACAGGACGGACGGACGGCTTTGGGACGGCTAGACGGACGCGATGGAGTGGGAGATGGCCGATCTGGTTCCTGAAACAAAAGGATGCTATTTTTATGAGTTTTTATGAATCAAAATAATGAACAGAAAGTAAACAATATGATTAATGAAGAACAGAAGCAAATATGACTTTTTATGGGTTTTTATAATGAATGGAAAAATCTAGAACTATATGATGCGAGATAAAACAAAATAAAAGAAGGATAGAAGTATGGGGGATGGATCCTTGTTGCTGGATGTGTATCTCTCTCAACAAGAACAGTGGATGGAGGTGGATAGCTATGGGATTTGGCTTGCTGGATGTGTATCACTCTCAAGGCAAATCGATGGATGGAATGGAGGTGAAGAATCACCACAAGCTTGGTGGTTTGAAGCTTGATAAGATTCAGCTGCTCTCTCTTGTTTCTCACAGAAAAAGACTTAGGGTTTTAGGTTTGCAAAGGCAAAATTATTTCATAAAAGACTTAGGCAAAAATCGCCAACTTCATGGAGTTATAGGGTTTACCCCTTATGGGACTCAAAGATAAAATGCCTTAAACAAGCTGGCCGAAAATGAGGCTGAAACAATAGTCCAAAGTCTTAACCAAATAAATTAAAACAAACCAGACATCTGGTTGTCGGTTTGAGAAGGCCTAGACCAAGGCTAATAGCATGCTTGCATGTTGCCTCAATAAAACCTTACCAAGAAAACCCAATGGGACAAAACCTGGTGAGGAAAAAGAGTACAACACATGCTACTCCCCTTGGTGGTTGGCTAGATCTCAGAACCGGGAAGAGTTGGAGTGGATGAAATGGAAACTGAGTCTGGACCAAGCTCGGATGTGGAAATGAGAAATCTGGCTTGGTTGAGTCTGAACTGGATCGGGTCGGCCGCGTCCTGAACCTCCTTTGGGCCGGCTTGATCTTGAATCTTCAACTGGACCATCTTCTCAATCAGCAGCTGGTCCTGGTCAGTCTGTCCATCTTGATCAAGGATTTGTTGGACAGCTTTGGTGAAACCTTCTCGCAAGGCCCTTGTTCCACTCCGGGTAGTCGGACCGCGCCTAACTATGGGAACCTCTACTTGGATGGCCTCATCACCATGACTCTGTGGTGTCCGTCAGCACACACATGACGTCTGTGTCCGTGTGTGTCCGTCAGCACACACAGGACATCTGGTGCTGTCCATGTTTTGTCCATGTGTTTCCATCAGAACACACAGAACGTACGTGGCTGTCAATCAGTACACATATCAACACGTTGGTCCTTGGACTCAGCACGCTGGCCCTTCCGCGGACTGTTTGGGTGATTTTGGCCCTCGTGGGCTGTGTCTTCAGTACACACAGGACGTCCGTGGGTGTCTACCAGCACACACAGTACTTCCGTGGCTGTCAGTGTGCGTCCGTGTGTGTCCGTCTGTGTCGTCAGCACACAAAGGACGTCCGTGGCTCTCCATCAGTACACATATCAGCACGTTGGTCCTTGGAGTGAGCACGCTGGCCCTTCCCGTGGACTGTTTGGGTGATTTTGGCCCACGTGGGCTGTCTGTTCAGTAACACTGGACGTCTGTGGGTGTCCGTCAGCCCACACAGGACGTCCGTGTGTGTCCGTCAGAACACATGGACATCCAGGGCTGTCGTGTGTGTCTGTGTGTGTCCTGTCACACACACAGGACGTCCGGGGCTGTCCGTGTGTGTCTGTGTGTGTTCGTCAGCACAAATAGGACGTCCGGGGCTGTCCGTGTGTGTCCTGTGTGTGTCCGTCAGCACACACAGGACGTTCGTGGCTGTCCATCAGTATACATATCAGCACGTTGGTCCTTGGACTCAGCACGTTGACCCTTCCCGTGGACTGTTTGGGTGATTTTGGCCCACATGGGCTGTCGGTCAGTACACACAGGACGGCCGTGGGTGTCCGCCAGCACACACAGGACATCCGTGGCTGTCCGTGTGGTGTTCGTCTGTGTCCGTCAGCAAACACAGAACGTCCGTGGCTGTCCATCAGTACACATATCAGCACGTTGGTCCTTGGACTCAGCATGCTGGCCCTTCCCGTGGACTGTTTTGGGTGATTTTGGCCCACGTGGGCTGTCTGTTCAGTACACACATGACGTCCGTGGGAGTCCGCCAGCAAACACAGTACGTCTGGTACTGTCCGTGGCTGTCCGTCAGCACACACAGGACGTCTGTGGCTGTCCGTGTGTGTATGTGGGTGTCCGCCAGCACGCACAGGACGTTCGTAGCTATCTATGGCTGTCCGTCAGCACACACAGGACATCCGTCCGTGTGTGTTTCGTCAGCACACACAAGATGTCTGTGTGTGTCCATGTGTGCCATTCCGCACACACAGGACGTCCGTGGCTGTCCATCAGTACACATATCAGCACGCTGGTCCTTGGACTCAGCACGCTGTCCCTTCCTGTGGACTGTTTGGGTGATTTTGGCCCACGTGGGCTGTCTGTTTGGTACACACATGACGTCTGTGGGTGTCCGTCAGCACACACAGGACGTCCGTGTGTGTCCGTCAGCACACACAGGACATCTGGGGGCTGTTCCGTGTGTGTCCGGGTGGTGTCCATCAGAACACACAGGACGTACGTGGCTGTCCATCAGTACATATCAATACGTTGGTCCTTGGACTCAGCACGCTGACCCTTCCTGGCGGACTGTTCGGGTGATTTTGGCCCTTGTGGGCTGTGTGGTTCAGTACACACAGGACGTCCGTGGGTGTCTACCAGCACACACAGTACTTCCATGGCTGTCTGTGTGCGTCCGTGTGTGTCCGTCTGTCCCATCCGCACACACAGGACGTCTGTGGCTGTCCATCAGTACACATATCAGCACCTGGTCCTTGGACTCAGCACGCTGGCCCTTCCTGTGGACTGTTTGGGGTGATTTTGGCCCACGTGGGCTGCTGTTCAGTACACACATGACGTCTGTGGGTGTCGTCAGCACACACAGGACGTCCTGTGTGTCCGTCAGAACACATAGGACATCCAGGGCTGTCCGTGTGTGTCTGTGTGGTGTCCGTCACACACACATGACGTCTGTGGCTGTCCATCAGTACACATATCAACACGTTGGTCCTTAAACTTAGCACGCTGACCCTTCCCGTGGACTGTTTGGGTGATTTTTGGCCCTTGTGAGCTGTCAGTTCAGTACACACAGGACGTCCGTGGGTGTCTGCCAGCACACACAGTACGTCCGTGGCTGTTTGTGTGC
>NW_022610403.1:0-20198 GCF_000309985.2 Brassica rapa | reverse complement strand
TCCAGTTTCCCAGTTTGGGGATAGGACAACTTCTTCCGTCGTTCCAATCAAACCAGGATGAATCACTTTGTAAGTCTTGATTTGGATACATAAGTTTGGAGATCACCAAGAAAGTTTAATAAATCTCATAGGAGTTGGGAATGAAGAAGTTATCCCACTTTCAAATCATGTGATTCCAGTTTCCCAGTTTCCCAGTTGGAATAGGACAGCTTCTTCGTCGTTCCAATCAAACCATGATGAATTACTTTGTAAGAAGCTTGATTTTGATACATAAAATGGTGGAGAAACACCAGGATGTGAAAAATCTCATAGGAGTTGGGATGAGAAGTTTATCCCACTTTCTATCAGGTGATTCCAGTTTTCCGTTTTGGGAATAGACAGCTTATCCGTCGTTCCAATCAAACCAGGATGAATCACTTTGTAAGAAGCTTGATTTGGATACATAAAGGTTGGAGAATCACCAGGAAGTTGAATAATCTCATAGGAGTTGGGATGAAGAAGTTATCCCACTTTCAAATCAGGTGATTCCAGTTTCCCAGTTTGGGAAGGACAGCTTCTCTCGTCGTTCCAATCAAACCAGGATGAATCACTTTGTAAGAAGCTTGATTTGGATACATAAGTGTTGGAGAATCACCAGGAAGTTGAATAAATCTCATAGGAGTTGGGATGAAGAAGTTATCCCACTTTCAATCAGGTGATTCCAGTTTCCCAGTTTGGGAATAGGACAGCTTCTTCGTCGTTCCAATCAACCAGGATGAGTCACTTTGTAAGAAGCTTGATTTTGATACATAAATGGTGGGAAACACCAGGAAGTTGAATAAATCTCATAGGAGTTGGGATGAAGAAGTTATCCCACTTTCTAATCAGGTGATTCCAGTTTCCCAGTTTGGGAATAGGACAGCTTCTCCGTCGTTCCAATCAAACCAGGATGAATCACTTTGTAAGAAGCTGATTTGGATACATAAAGTGTGGGAGAATCACCAGAAAGTTGAATAAATCTCATAGGAGTTGGGATGAAGAAGTTATCCCACTTTCAAATCAGGTGATTCCAGTTTCCCAGTTTGGGAATAGGACAGCTTTCTTCGTCGTTCCAATCAAACCAGGATGAGTCACTTTGTAAGAAGCTTGATTTTGATACATAAAATGGTGGAGAAACACCAGGAAGTTGAATAAATCTCATAGGAGTTGGGATGAAGAAGTTATCCCACTTTTAAATCAGGTGATTCCAGTTTCCCAGTTTGGGAATAGGACAGCTTCTTCGTCGTTCCAATCAAACCATGATGATCACTTTGTAAGAAGCTTGATTTGATACATAAAATGGTGGAGAAACACCAGGAAGTTGAATAAATCTCATAGGAGTTGGGATGAAGAAGTTATCCCACTTTCTAATCAGGTGATTCCAGTTTCCCAGTTTGGGAATAGTGTAGAGATGAGAGTGTTAAGTGAAGAATGAAGATGAGGGTTAAGTAGAATGAAGAGGAGAAAGGATAGGAAGGTTTGGAGCTTTGAGATCAGCCAGTCCGTACAAGGCCGTACATGGCCGTACAGTCCGTACAAGATAGGATCGACCAAAGCTCAACCAAACCTTACCATAAGTTATCCGAGTTACTTAAGTGAAAGAGGAGAAGTTACCTTAGCCTTTGTGGGATGGATCAGACCGTTGAAAGGATAAGGGAGTCTTGGACAGGCTGGCACAGCTGGAAAAGCAAAGCAAAAGGCATGAGCCAGCTAAGGAAGGCTCACACGCGCAGCTCACATCATTGGATGGTTTTGAAATGGTCATTGACTCCACATGCTTACCTTATCCTCTTGTTTACGAAAACCCTACTTATGTCTTCATATAAATATGAACCTCACTCATTAATAAGATTAAAGCAATTCATTTTGAGTCCTTCTCTTAGTCTTTAGTCTCCATGATCTCTTATTAGTCTCTTAAACTCTTTCTAGACTCTTATCTTCTCCAAATCCATTCTAATCTTTCCTAAATACTCAGATTACTCTAAACATTACTAAAAGTCATATGGTATCAGAGCCAGGTTCGTGAGAACCTGAGTTCGTGGTTGACTCTTTGAGGTTTCAAGATTGAACCTTTAAAGAGTTTGGTTGGTGTTCTTGTGTTCTTGGGAGGTTCTGGGTATTGTCCGAGTTCAAAGACGAGTTTTTAGTGTGGTTGTGAAGCTGTGAGGTTGAAGACCGAGGCAGTGGTGTGTTCTACAAGTCTTCTAACCCAAGATCCAGTTTGTGAAGTCTAGAGAAGTCATAGTTCATCATGGAGAGTGGTATGAACATGAACATGAAGGTAGCGGTTTGCTTCAAGGGAACCAACTACTTGGTGTGGTCTCGGATGGTGAGAACCACGGTGGGAAGCAAAGGGCTTTGGAAGCACATCACGCCAGGAGAAGCTCAAAGCTCATCACCCAAGGAGAAACTGAAGGAGAAGCCGCAAGCAAAGCGGAAGAGAAGTGGCATCAGGAGGACATGTTGGTGATGTCAGTGCTGCATGCTTCACTTGAGCCGGCGATTCTAGATGCATACAGCTACGGTGAATCTGCTAAAGAGCTGTGGGATACTTTGAAGAAGGTGTATGGGAATACATCAAACCTGAGCCGTGTGTTTGAGGTGAAGCAGGCTATAAACAACTTGGTACAAGAGGATATGGAGTTCACCAAGCATCTAGGGAGGTTCAGAACACTCTGGTCCGAGCTGGAGATGTTAAGGCCAAGCACTACAGACGCAGAAGAGCTCAACAAAAGGAGAGAGCAAGACAAGGTCTTTGGGCTACTCCTCACCATGAATCCGGCTTACAATGGGCTCATCCAACACTTGCTTAGAGAAGACACACTACCTGATCTTGAAGAAGTGTGTGCAAGGATTCAGAAGGAACAAGGCTCCATTGGGTTGTTTGGGAAGAAAGGAGAGCTATCTCTTGTGAATCAAGCAACTCAAGAGGAAGGAGGGGAAGCTCCACAAGCACACAAGGCTGCGCATGGGAAGTATGATGAGAGGAGGTTCAATGGGAACTGTGATCACTGCAAGAAGCATGGCCACAAGAAGAGCCAATGCTGGATACTCCATCCCCATCTCAAGCCGGCAAAGTTTATGAAGGACAGAGAGGCAAGGGCTAATGTCTCAGATGGAGGCAAGCGCAAATGGAGCAGGTACCAGCAAAGGGAAGGAGATAGATGGACGTGAAGCAGGTGATGGGAAGTCTCTTGTAGCCTACACTGGAGCCCCAAGCAACCGTGGGAACCATGATCAAGAGTATCTGAGGAAATCCGACCTGGATGCTCTCATTAAGCTCTTCAAGGAGAATGGATATTAAAAGCAGCAAGATGATTGGAAAGGGAGTGACTAAAGGAGAATTGTATTTACTTGAAGATCTTGCTCCTGTTTCTAGTTATAGCTGCTCGTTTACTTCTGTTTCTGGTTCTAGTTTAAGTAAAAATGCATTGTGGCATGCTAGAGTAGGACACCCTCATAATAAGGCTTTAAAACTGATGTTGCCAGGTGTTTCCTTTGAGAATAATGATTGTGAAGCTTGCATTTTAGGCAAGCATTGTAAGACTGTCTTTACTAAATCAACTACTGTTTATGAGAAGTGTTTTGATTTGATTCATTCTGATGTTTGGACTGCTCCTTGCTTATCTAGAGACAATCAAAAGTATTATGTAACTTTCATTGATGAAAAATCCAAATACACCTGGTTAACTTTAATTCCAACCAAAGATAGGGTACTTGATGCATTTAAGAACTTTCAATCCTATGTGACTAACCATTATAATGCCAAGATAAAGATTTTCAGGTCAGATAATGGAGGAGAGTACACGGGACAAGCATTCAAGCTCCACCTATCTCAGCATGGAATTCTACATCAGACAAGCTGTCCCTATACTCCACAACAGAATGGTGTGGCTGAGAGAAAGAATAGGCATCTGATGGAAGTGGCCAGGTCCATGATGTTTCAATCCAATGTCCCTAAAAGGTTCTGGAGTGATGCGGTCACTACAGCTTGTTATCTCATCAACAGAACACACTCTGATTCTGCAAGGGTTATCACCATTTGAGGTATTGAACCAGTACAAGCCCTCATTGGAACATATGAAGATCTTTGGGTGTTTGTGTTTTGTGATGGTACCGGGAGAATTAAGAAACAAGCTTGAAGCTAGGAGCTCCAAGGCAATGTTTATTGGATATTCATCAAGTCAGAAAGGATACAAGTGCTATGATCCTAACACAAGGAGAGTTTTAGTATCTAGAGAAGTGAAGTTTGTGGAAGAAAAAGGATATTATGAGGAGCAGATTCAAGAAGACTTGAAAGATCTCACTTCGGATAGAGCTGCAACCTTGAGGATGATACTAGAAGGACTTGGAATCAAGATGGATCAAGAACAGCAAGAAGTGAGAGGCACTACACCAATACCGGATCATCAGACGTCCAATCTTGAGCATGAGGGGGGGAATGGAACAGAAACTCAAACTCAAAGTCATGGAGAGAGTTCTGATTCTCATGATCAAGCTGTGGAGTCAAATGATCAACAAGAAGGAGCTGAATCAAGTCAGCTAAGGGATGAAGGAGCTGAAGCAAGTCAGCCAAGAGAAGAAACATCTGAAACTAGTACACAAGAAGAAGTACAAGACATGGAGTTGCCGGCGCAAGAAGGCCAGTGTTGAGAAGGAGTACAAGGCTGAGAAAGGATCCTTCCAGTTGGGTAAACACAAGAGTGTACTACAATGCCCAAGCTGTGAAGCATCCTACTCAGGCCGTGTGTTCTTTTGCTCAATATCCAGAAGCACATTGTGCATTCATGGTAAACTTAGATGAGAATCACATTCCAAGAAGCTATGAAGAGGCAATGGAGGATAAGGAATGGAAGGAATCAGTAGGAGCTGAGGCAGGAGCTATGATAAAGAATGATACATGGTATGAGAGTGAACTACCAAAAGGGAAGAAGGCAGTATCTAGTAGATGGATCTTCACAATTAAATACAAGGCTGATGGGCAGATTGAGAGGAAGAAGACTAGATTAGTAGCAAGAGGGTTTACTCAGACATATGGAGAGGATTACATTGAGACATTTGCACCAGTAGCCAAGTTACATACCATTAGAATTGTACTAAGCTTGGCGGTTAACCTTGGATGGGGATTGTGGCAAATGGATGTGAAGAATGCATTCTTACAAGGAGAACTTGAGGATGAAGTCTACATGTATCCTCCACCAGGTCTTGAACATCTAGTGAAGAGAGGGAATGTACTGAGGCTGAAGAAGGCTATCTATGGGTTGAAGCAATCACCAAGAGCTTGGTACAACAAGTTGAGCACAACTCTTGGTGTAGCCATGAGTAGAGACATTGGAGAGCTGAGTGAGTCTGATGAGGGAGAGCCAGACTTGAGCAGAGAAGAGCCAGACTTGAGAAGAGAAGAACCAGACTTGAGCAGAGAAGAACCAAATGAGCTAGCCAGCTTGTGGAGTGGACCAGTAACCAGATCAAGATTGAGAGCACAAGAGGAGAGGCTCCAGGAGATAGCCAAAACCGTGGGCCTTGGTTCAAGGCAAGGAGATCAAGATAAACCAGCTTGTTGGTTTAATTTAATTACTTTGTAAGGGTTTGGTTATTGGGCTTTCATTTAATTTAAACCAAAGACAATTAGGATTAGAATTAGAATTAAACCACCTTGGTTTAGTATTAGGGTTTTCGATTTTTACTTTAAGAACATGGAGGCTGCAGCTTTGTTTTCTTAACTTTCAATCTAAGAATTATTCAGTCAACGTTGTTGTCTTGTCTCTAGCTTTCTCTGTTCAGCTCTAGAACATTGATCTCACTTAAAGGAAGGAATTCCTGTGAATCCCATCTTAGACAATACAAGGTGATCTTGTGTCTTTGAGTAGCAAACCATCCTTGGCGCCAACCCACAGGCTCAGGGAGACGTTCATAGTTCAAAGGAGAGCTAGTAGCCTCTTAGAACACCCTCTATCCATCCACCTTCAAGTGATCCAGAGTTTAAGCCATACCCAGGCTGCACCAAGTGGTATCAGAGCCACTTGAAGGTTAGGGTTTGCGATTTGACTACTCAGATCATTCATTCCATCAAACACTTCTCTTATCTTTCTATCTGTTGTAAGCCAGCTGAGCCAACCCTGCAAATCAAAAAAAAAAAAAGAAAAGAGATCTCTGATCCAAATCAAAAAAAAAAAAATATATATAGCTGAAGAGTAATCCAGCTAGCTGAAGAGAAATCCAGCTCAGGGTGGTAAAGTCAGCTGGTGCCTAAATCTCTTAATACTTTCTATCTGATTCATTGGGGTTTTAGTTCTAGATCTTAAGTGTAGAACTTTGTTTTTCAACTGAACTTGTGGGAAGAGCTGAGACTTGGCGATTTGAAAACTTGAGTGAGAGAGAGATAATTTTGTTCCTGGCTTTGTGTTTTCTCTAACTATTTCAGGAACAATGAGTGAAGAGAGGCGAGATGGAAAGCAACCTGAGAGTTCAGGAGAACCGGCTGTCCAGCAAATCAACCTCAACCAAGTTCAATTTGAGGCTATGATAGCTGAGATAACCAGAAGAATGCAAAATACTTACAACCGTGCTCAACAAGCTAATGAAACTTTACCTGGTGATAATGCAGGGCAAGAGAGGGACGCGGTTGCTGCTGGAGCTCAGAGAGCACGCATTGGACCTATAAGAGGGCAACGAGTTGAGCTTAGGGGTCGTGGGATTTATGGAGAACATTATCAAGAAGAGTCAGCTGATGAAAGTGATGATGGATCTCAGGCTAGTCATCATGGTAGAAATCACAACCGCAGGCGACCAGCTACTGATAACCTAGGCAATCTCAAGCTTAGAATCCCTCCCTTCCATGGGAAGAATGATCCTGATGCTTACTTAGAGTGGGAGAAGAAGATTGAACTGGTTTTCAATTGCCAACAGTTCATCACTGAGGAGAGAAAAGTGAGACTAGCAGCTACTGAATTCTGTGGTTATGCTATAGCTGGTGGGATCAGATTGCTACTACCAGGAGACGCAATGGAGAGCCTCAGGTAGCTTCCTGGTTTGAGATGAAAACTGTGATGAAGAAGAGATTTGTTCCTAATCACTATGGAAGAGATCTACACCAGAAGTTGAGAAGGCTTTCTCAAGGATCTAAGAGTGTAGAGGACTATCACCAGGAGATGGAAACACTCATGTTGAAAGCTGACTTAGAAGAAGAAGTAGAAGCTACTATGGCTAGATTCCAAGGAGGTCTTAACAGAGATATACAAGATAGGTTGGAGCTACAAGAGTATGAGGACATGGATGAACTGCTACATAAGGCTATTTTGATTGAGCAGCAGAACAAGAGAAGAGCTCTACCCGGTCTTCATACACTCCTGCCTTCAAAACCGGCTTACTCCAAGGAAGATAAGCCAGGGGATAAGTCCAAAGAAGGTTCTTCTTCAGTGGAGACCAAGAGAGATGACAAGGGTAAAGGAGTAGCCACACCTACTAAGACCAGGAACATTAAGTGTTTCAAGTGTCATGGTTTTGGTCACTATGCTAATGAGTGCACCAACAAGAAGGTGATGACTATCTTAGCCGACGGGGAGGTGATATCTGAAGAGGAGGACGCCGGCCAAGAGTCTGATGAGGAAGGCGTGGAGTACCCTGTCCGTGGAGAGCTATTAGTCACCAGGAGACTTCTCAATGCTCAACCTAAAACCAAAGAAGATGAGCAAAGGGAAAACTTGTTTCACACCAGATGCTTGATTCAAGAAAAGGTTTGTAGCTTGATCATTGATGGAGGAAGTTGTACTAATGTAGCAAGTGCTGAGTTGGTGGAGAAGTTGGGTCTTCTAGTGTTCAAGCATCCTAAGCCATATCTGTTGCAATGGATCAATGATGAGGGAGGATTAAAGATCACCAAGCAAGTGAAGGTATTGCTATCAGTGGGAAAGTACCAGGATGAGATCACTTGTGATGTAGCACCCCTGGAAGCTAGCCACATCCTTCTTGGACGTCCATGGCAGTATGATAAGAGATCAGTACATGATGGCTTTACCAACAGATACACTTTTATTCATAAGGAGAAACAAGTTACCCTGGTGCCAATGACCCCTCAGGAGGTACACCAGGATCAGTTGCATCTCAAAATGAAGAGAGGAGAGTCCAAGGCCGCCAGCAAGTCCTTGCTTCTTGAAGAGACCAGCCAGGTAAGTAAACTCAACCTCTTTGCTACTGCTAAAGATATCAAAACTGCTGTGATTGAACAATCAAATTTTATACTAGTAGTTTACAAAGAATTGTTGAGCTCTACTACTAACCCTGCTCCTGAGATTCCAGAGGAGATTGAGTGTCTTTTGCAGGAGTATAGAGATGTGTTCCCAGAGGACAATCCCATAGGTCTGCCGCCTATTAGGGGAATAGAGCACCAGATTGACTTTGTACCAGGAGCTACTTTACCAAACCGTCCAGCATACAGGACCAACCCTGTGGAGACCAAGGAGCTTCAGAAACAAGTCAATGAGCTAATGGAGAAGGGACATATCAGGGAGAGTATGAGTCCTTGTGCTGTACCTGTCCTTTGGTGCCAAAAAAAGATGGAAGCTGGAGGATGTGTGTGGACTGCAGAGCCATCAACAACATAACAGTTAAGTACAGGCATCCTATTCCTCGCTTAGATGATATGCTAGATGAGTTACATGGTTCATGTGTCTTCTCTAAAATTGATTTAAAGAGTGGTTACCACCAGATTAGAATGAAAGAAGGAGATGAGTGGAAAACTGCCTTTAAAACTAAGTTAGGATTGTATGAATGGCTTGTGATGCCTTTTGGGCTTACTAATGCACCTAGTACTTTCATGAGATTAATGAATCACGTCTTGAGAGCTTTGATAGGACGATTTGTAGTTGTTTACTTCGATGATATCCTGATTTACAGCAAGACTATGAAAGAACATGTTAACCACTTGAAGCAAGTTCTAGATGTGCTTAGAAAGAAAATCTGTATGCTAACTATAAGAAGTGCTCTTTTGGCACAGATAACCTTGTCTTTTTAGGTTTTGTTGTGACTTCACAGGGCATACAGGTTGATGAGGAAAAGGTGAAAGCTATCAGGGAGTGGCCGATTCCTAAATCTATTGGAGAGGTCAGAAGTTTTCATGGACTTGCTGGCTTCTACCGGAGGTTTGTGAGAGATTTCAGTACAGTTGCAGCACCACTGACTGAAGTAGTCAAGAAGAGTGTAGGTTTCACTTGGGGACCAGCACAAGAAGAGGCATTTCAAATGCTAAAAGAGAAGTTAACAAGTGCTCCCTTACTTGCACTTCCTGACTTTTCTAAGACTTTTGAAATTGAATGTGATGCATCTGGTATTGGAATTGGAGCTGTGTTGATGCAGGATAAGAAACCCATAGCTTATTTCAGTGAGAAACTAGGAGGCGCCACCTTAAACTATCCTACCTATGACAAGGAGCTGTATGCCTTGGTGAGAGCTTTACAAGTGTGGCAACATTACTTGTGGCCTAAGGAGTTTGTGATCCATACAGATCATGAATCCCTTAAACATTTCAAAGGGCAACAGAAGCTGAACAAGAGACACGCCAGGTGGGTGGAGTTCATTGAGACCTTTCCTTATGTCATCCACTACAAGAAAGGTAAGGAGAATGTAGTGGCTGATGCACTCTCCAGAAGGTATACTCTTTTATCTTCAATGGAAACTAAACTCTTAGGATTTGAACATATCAAATCTTGCTATGCTAATGATCCTGAGTTTAAAGATGTGTTTAGAGAATCTGAGAAACATGCTAGTGGAAAATTCTATCAAGTAAAAGGATTTCTTTTCTATGATAACCGCCTGTGTGTTCCTAGTGGTTCTTTGAGAGAATTGTATGTTAGGGAAGCTCACGCAGGGCTGATGGGACACTTTGGGGTCGCCAAAACACTCTCCACCTTGCAGGAGCACTTCTACTGGCCGAGCATGAAGAAAGAAGTGGAGCGTGTGTGCTCAAGGTGTGTCGTGTGCAAGCAAGCCAAGTCTAAGGTCCAACCAACAGGTTTGTATACACCTCTCCCTATTCCTACTGCACCATGGATTGATATCTCTATGGACTTTGTCTTAGGATTGCCTAGAACTAGGAAAGGAAGAGATAGCATCTTTGTGGTTGTTGATAGATTTTCTAAGATGGCTCACTTCATACCTTGTCATAAAACTGATGATGCATCTTTGGTAGCTGATCTATTCTTTAGAGAAGTTGTTAGATTGCATGGTATGCCTAGGACTATAGTTTCTGATAGAGATACTAAGTTCCTTAGCTACTTCTGGAAAACTCTGTGGGGAAAGTTGGGAACTAAGCTATTGTTTTCAACTACTTGTCATCCCCAAACTGATGGTCAAACTGAATCAGTCAATAGGACATTGTCTACTCTTTTGCGTGCCATCATTAAGAGTAACATTAGGACATGGGAGGATTGTTTACCACATGTAGAGTTTGCATATAACAGAGCAGTGCATTCAGCTACTTAACTTTCTCCTTTTCAAGTTGTTTATGGTTTTAATCCATTGTCTCCTCTTGACTTATTTGCTTTACCTTTAAAAGAACAAACTAACCTTGATGGCAAGCAAAAGGCCGAGTTTGTTTTGTCTTTGCATGAACAGGTCAGGAAGAACATTGAGGAGAGGACCAAGATGTATGAGAGACAGAAGAACCAGGGGCGCAAGGAGCTAGTACTTGAACCGGGTGATCTTGTGTGGATTCACATGAGAAAAGAGAGGTTTCCTGTTGAGAGGAAATCAAAGTTGCTGCCAAGGAAAGATGGACCTTTCAAAGTGCTGAAGAGAATCAACAACAATGCCTACCAGATTGATCTTGAAGGGAAATATACAATCAGTTCTACTTTCAATGTTTCTGACTTGGATCCTTTTATTGCAGATGATTTGGATTTGAGGTCAAATCCTTTTAAAGGAGGAGGGGATGGTGTAGCCATGAGTAGAGACATTGGAGAGCTGAGTGAGTCTGATGAGGGAGAGCCAGACTTGAGCAGAGAAGAGCCAGACTTGAGAAGAGAAGAACCAGACTTGAGCAGAGAAGAACCAAATGAGCTAGCCAGCTTGTGGAGTGGACCAGTAACCAGATCAAGATTGAGAGCACAAGAGGAGAGGCTCCAGGAGATAGCCAAAACCGTGGGCCTTGGTTCAAGGCAAGGAGATCAAGATAAACCAGCTTGTTGGTTTAATTTAATTACTTTGTAAGGGTTTGGTTATTGGGCTTTCATTTAATTTAAACCAAAGACAATTAGGATTAGAATTAGAATTAAACCACCTTGGTTTAGTATTAGGGTTTTCGATTTTTACTTTAAGAACATGGGGGCTGCAGCTTTGTTTTCTAACTTTCAATCTAAGAATTATTCAGTCAACTTTGTTGTCTTGTCTCTAGCTTTCTCTGTTCAGCTCTAGAACATTGATCTCACTTAAAGGAAGGAATTCCTGTGAATCCCATCTTAGACAATACAAGGTGATCTTGTGTCTTTGAGTAGCAAACCATCCTTGGCGCCAACCCACAGGCTCAGGGAGACGTTCATAGTTCAAAGGAGAGCTAGTAGCCTCTTAGAACACCCTCTATCCATCCACCTTCAAGTGATCCAGAGTTTAAGCCATACCCAGGCTGCACCAAGTGGTATCAGAGCCACTTGAAGGTTAGGGTTTGCAATTTGACTACTCAGATCATTCATTCCATCAAACACTTCTCTTATCTTTCTATCTGTTGTAAGCCAGCTGAGCCAACCCTGCAAATCAAAAAAAAAAAAAAAAAGAGATCTCTGATCCAAATCAAAAAAAAAAAATATATATAGCTGAAGAGTAATCCAGCTAGCTGAAGAGAAATCCAGCTCAGGGTGGTAAAGTCAGCTGGTGCCTAAATCTCTTAATACTTTCTATCTGATTCATTGGGGTTTTAGTTCTAGATCTTAAGTGTAGAACTTTGTTTTTCAACTGAACTTGTGGGAAGAGCTGAGACTTGGCGATTTGAAAACTTGAGTGAGAGAGAGATAATTTTGTTCCTGGCTTTGTGTTTTCTCTAACTATTTCAGGAACAATGAGTGAAGAGAGGCGAGATGGAAAGCAACCTGAGAGTTCAGGAGAACCGGCTGTCCAGCAAATCAACCTCAACCAAGTTCAATTTGAGGCTATGATAGCTGAGATAACCAGAAGAATGCAAAATACTTACAACCGTGCTCAACAAGCTAATGAAACTTTACCTGGTGATAATGCAGGGCAAGAGAGGGACGCGGTTGCTGCTGGAGCTCAGAGAGCACGCATTGGACCTATAAGAGGGCAACGAGTTGAGCTTAGGGGTCGTGGGATTTATGGAGAACATTATCAAGAAGATTCAGCTGATGAAAGTGATGATGGATCTCAGGCTAGTCATCATGGTAGAAATCACAACCGCAGGCGACCAGCTACTGATAACCTAGGCAATCTCAAGCTTAGAATCCCTCCATTCCATGGGAAGAATGATCCTGATGCTTACTTAGAGTGGGAGAAGAAGATTGAACTGGTTTTCAACTGCCAACAGTTCATCACTGAGGAGAGAAAAGTGAGACTAGCAGCTACTGAATTCTGTGGTTATGCTATTAGCTGGTGGGATCAGATTGCTACTACCAGGAGACGCAATGGAGAGCCTCAGGTAGCTTCCTGGTTTGAGATGAAAACTGTGATGAAGAAGAGATTTGTTCCTAATCACTATGGAAGAGATCTACACCAGAAGTTGAGAAGGCTTTCTCAAGGATCTAAGAGTGTAGAGGACTATCACCAGGAGATGGAAACACTCATGTTGAAAGCTGACTTAGAAGAAGAAGTAGAAGCTACTATGGCTAGATTCCAAGGAGGTCTTAACAGAGATATACAAGATAGGTTGGAGCTACAAGAGTATGAGGACATGGATGAACTGCTACATAAGGCTATTTTGATTGAGCAGCAGAACAAGAGAAGAGCTCTACCCGGTCTTCATACACTCCTGCTTCAAAACCGGCCTACTCCAAGGAAGATAAGCCAGGGGATAAGTCCAAAGAAGGTTCTTCTTCAGTGGAGACCAAGAGAGATGACAAGGGTAAAGGAGTAGCCACACCTACTAAGACCAGGAACATTAAGTGTTTCAAGTGTCATGGCTTTGGTCACTATGCTAATGAGTGCACCAACAAGAAGGTGATGACTATCTTAGCCGACGGGGAGGTGATATCTGAAGAGGAGGACGCCGGCCAAGAGTCTGATGAGGAAGGCGTGGAGTACCCTGTCCGTGGAGAGCTATTAGTCACCAGGAGACTTCTCAATGCTCAACCTAAAACCAAAGAAGATGAGCAAAGGGAAAACTTGTTTCACACCAGATGCTTGATTCAAGAAAAGGTTTGTAGCTTGATCATTGATGGAGGAAGTTGTACTAATGTAGCAAGTGCTGAGTTGGTGGAGAAGTTGGGTCTTCAAGTGTTCAAGCATCCTAAGCCATATCTGTTGCAATGGATCAATGATGAGGGAGGATTAAAGATCACCAAGCAAGTGAAGGTATTGCTATCAGTGGGAAAGTACCAGGATGAGATCACTTGTGATGTAGCACCCCTGGAAGCTAGCCACATCCTTCTTGGACGTCCATGGCAGTATGATAAGAGATCAGTACATGATGGCTTTACCAACAGATACACTTTTATCCATAAGGAGAAACAAGTTACCCTGGCGCCAATGACCCCTCAGGAGGTACACCAGGATCAGATGCATCTCAAAATGAAGAGAGGAGAGTCCAAGGCCGCCAGCAAGTCCTTGCTTCTTGAAGAGACCAGCCAGGTAAGTAAACTCAACCTCTTTGCTACTGCTAAAGATATCAAAACTGCTGTGATTGAACAATCAAATTTTATACTAGTAGTTTACAAAGAATTGTTGAGCTCTACTACTAACCCTGCTCCTGAGATTCCAGAGGAGATTGAGTGTCTTTTGCAGGAGTATAGAGATGTGTTCCCAGAGGACAATCCCATAGGTCTGCCGCCTATTAGGGGAATAGAGCACCAGATTGACTTTGTACCAGGAGCTACTTTACCAAACCGTCCAGCATACAGGACCAACCCTGTGGAGACCAAGGAGCTTCAGAAACAAGTCAATGAGCTAATGGAGAAGGGACATATCAGGGAGAGTATGAGTCCTTGTGCTGTACCTGTCCTTTGGTGCCAAAAAAGATGGAAGCTGGAGGATGTGTGTGGACTGCAGAGCCATCAACAACATAACAGTTAAGTACAGGCATCCTATTCCTCGCTTAGATGATATGCTAGATGAGTTACATGGTTCATGTGTCTTTTCTAAAATTGATTTAAAGAGTGGTTACCACCAGATTAGAATGAAAGAAGGAGATGAGTGGAAAACTGCCTTTAAAACTAAGCTAGGATTGTATGAATGGCTTGTGATGCCTTTTGGGCTTACTAATGCACCTAGTACTTTCATGAGATTAATGAATCACGTCTTGAGAGCTTTGATAGGACGATTTGTAGTTGTTTACTTCGATGATATCCTGATTTACAGCAAGACTATGAAAGAACATGTTAACCACTTGAAGCAAGTTCTAGATGTGCTTAGAAAAGAAAATCTGTATGCTAACTATAAGAAGTGCTCTTTTGGCACAGATAACCTTGTCTTTTTAGGTTTTGTTGTGACTTCACAGGGCATACAGGTTGATGAGGAAAAGGTGAAAGCTATCAGGGAGTGGCCGATTCCTAAATCTATTGGAGAGGTCAGAAGTTTTCATGGACTTGCTGGCTTCTACCGGAGGTTTGTGAGAGATTTCAGTACAGTTGCAGCACCACTGACTGAAGTAGTCAAGAAGAGTGTAGGTTTCACTTGGGGACCAGCACAAGAAGAGGCATTTCAAATGCTAAAAGAGAAGTTAACAAGTGCTCCCTTACTTGCACTTCCTGACTTTTCTAAGACTTTTGAAATTGAATGTGATGCATCTGGTATTGGAATTGGAGCTGTGTTGATGCAGGATAAGAAACCCATAGCTTATTTCAGTGAGAAACTAGGAGGCGCCACCTTAAACTATCCTACCTATGACAAGGAGCTGTATGCCTTGGTGAGAGCTTTACAAGTGTGGCAACATTACTTGTGGCCTAAGGAGTTTGTGATCCATACAGATCATGAATCCCTTAAACATCTCAAAGGGCAACAGAAGCTGAACAAGAGACACGCCAGGTGGGTGGAGTTCATTGAGACCTTTCCTTATGTCATCCACTACAAGAAAGGTAAGGAGAATGTAGTGGCTGATGCACTCTCCAGAAGGTATACTCTTTTATCTTCAATGGAAACTAAACTCTTAGGATTTGAACATATCAAATCTTGCTATGCTAATGATCCTGAGTTTAAAGATGTGTTTAGAGAATCTGAGAAACATGCTAGTGGAAAATTCTATCAAGTAAAAGGATTTCTTTTCTATGATAACCGCCTGTGTGTTCCTAGTGGTTCTTTGAGAGAATTGTATGTTAGGGAAGCTCACGCAGGAGGGCTGATGGGACACTTTGGGGTCGCCAAAACACTCTCCACCTTGCAGGAGCACTTCTACTGGCCGAGTATGAAGAAAGAAGTGGAGCGTGTGTGCTCAAGGTGTGTCGTGTGCAAGCAAGCCAAGTCTAAGGTCCAACCAACAGGTTTGTATACACCTCTCCCTATTCCTACTGCACCATGGATTGATATCTCTATGGACTTTGTCTTAGGATTGCCTAGAACTAGGAAAGGAAGAGATAGCATCTTTGTGGTTGTTGATAGATTTTCTAAGATGGCTCACTTCATACCTTGTCATAAAACTGATGATGCATCTTTGGTAGCTGATCTATTCTTTAGAGAAGTTGTTAGATTGCATGGTATGCCTAGGACTATAGTTTCTGATAGAGATACTAAGTTCCTTAGCTACTTCTGGAAAACTCTGTGGGGAAAGTTGGGAACTAAGCTATTGTTTTCAACTACTTGTCATCCCCAAACTGATGGTCAAACTGAATCAGTCAATAGGACATTGTCTACTCTTTTGCGTGCCATCATTAAGAGTAACATTAGGACATGGGAGGATTGTTTACCACATGTAGAGTTTGCATATAACAGAGCAGTGCATTCAGCTACTAAACTTTCTCCTTTTCAAGTTGTTTATGGTTTTAATCCATTGTCTCCTCTTGATTTATTTGCTTTACCTTTAAAAGAACAAACTAACCTTGATGGCAAGCAAAAGGCCGAGTTTGTTTTGTCTTTGCATGAACAGGTCAGGAAGAACATTGAGGAGAGGACCAAGATGTATGAGAGGCAGAAGAACAAGGGGCGCAAGGAGCTAGTACTTGAACCGGGTGATCTTGTGTGGATTCACATGAGAAAAGAGAGGTTTCCTGTTGAGAGGAAATCAAAGTTGCTGCCAAGGAAAGATGGACCTTTCAAAGTGCTGAAGAGAATCAACAACAATGCCTACCAGATTGATCTTGAAGGGAAATACACAATCAGTTCTACTTTCAATGTTTCTGACTTGGATCCTTTTATTGCAGATGATTTGGATTTGAGGTCAAATCCTTTTAAAGGAGGAGGGGATGGTGTAGCCATGAGTAGAGACATTGGAGAGCTGAGTGAGTCTGATGAGGGAGAGCCAGACTTGAGCAGAGAAGAGCCAGACTTGAGAAGAGAAGAACCAGACTTGAGCAGAGAAGAACCAAATGAGCTAGCCAGCTTGTGGAGTGGACCAGTAACCAGATCAAGATTGAGAGCACAAGAGGAGAGGCTCCAGGAGATAGCCAAAACCGTGGGCCTTGGTTCAAGGCAAGGAGATCAAGATAAACCAGCTTGTTGGTTTAATTTAATTACTTTGTAAGGGTTTGGTTATTGGGCTTTCATTTAATTTAAACCAAAGACAATTAGGATTAGAATTAGAATTAAACCACCTTGGTTTAGTATTAGGGTTTTCGATTTTTACTTTAAGAACATGGGGCTGCAGCTTTGTTTTCTCAACTTTCAATCTAAGAATTATTCAGTCAACTTTGTTGTCTTGTCTCTAGCTTTCTCTGTTCAGCTCTAGAACATTGATCTCACTTAAAGGAAGGAATTCCTGTGAATCCCATCTTAGACAATACAAGGTGATCTTGTGTCTTTGAGTAGCAAACCATCCTTGGCGCCAACCCACAGGCTCAGGGAGACGTTCATAGTTCAAAGGAGAGCTAGTAGCCTCTTAGAACACCCTCTATCCATCCACCTTCAAGTGATCCAGAGTTTAAGCCATACCCAGGCTGCACCAACTCTAAACGGCCGAGGCTTTAAGAAGTCAAACTAGACCACACTCTCTTTACTCTACTACTCCCTCAGGTATGGTTGCTCTCCTTGTGTATGTGGATGATATCATTATCACAGGGAGTGATAAGGAAGGTATCAAAGCAACCAAGAGTTTCTAAAGTCTATGTTTGAGATAAAAGACTTGGGAGAAATGAAATACTTCCTTGGAATTGAGATTTGTAGATCCAAGGAAGGATTGTTCATGTCCCAAAGGAAGTATACACTTGATCTTTTGAAAGGTGCAGGTGCTTATGGAGGCAAGACAGCAAGGATGCCAATGGAGGATGGCTACAAAGTACCAAGAGAGGGGGAGATTGAAGACAGCAAGCCATTTCATGATCCTAAACTCTATAGAAAACTTGTTGGCAAATTGATTTATCTTACCATCACAAGGCCTGATATATGCTTTGCTGTGAATCAGGTGAGTCAACATATGCAGCTTCCCAAGGAACATCATTGGCGTATGGTGGAGAGGCTGCTGATGTATCTGAATGGCTCGCCGGATCAAGGAGTCTGGATGGGGTGCAATGGAAGCACAGAAGTTGTGGGCTATTGTGATGCTGATTGGGCAGGAGATAGAGCTGACAGGAGATCAACTACCGGCTATTGCACATTCATTGGAGGCAACTTGGTGACTTGGAAGAGCAAGAAGCAGAAGGTGGTGTCATGTTCAAGTGCTGAAGCTGAGTATAGAGCCATGCTGAAGCTGACAAACGAGTTGGTGTGGATCAAAGGCATCTTGAAGCACTTGGAGATTGAACAAGCCACTCCAATGACAATGCATTGTGATAATCAAGCTGCCATTCACATTGCATCCAACTCGGTGTTCCATGAGAGAACCAAGCACATTGAGGTTGATTGCCACAAAGTAAGACAGATGATTGTGCTTGGAGTGATCTTACCTTGCTACACGAGAAGTGAAGATCAGTTGGCTGATGTGTTCACCAAGGCTGCGAGACAAAAGACTATGGAGTCCATTCACATCAGATTGGGACTCATAGATCTTGGGAAGAGAAGGAGCTGATCCCCTTAGCTGTGAGATCTTTACTCTTTTTCCCTCATTAAGGTTTTGTCCCAATGGGTTTTCCTTAGTGAGGTTTTTAATGAGGAAGATCTCATGGCTGTCCAAGCTTAGATTTCAAAAGCTAAGCTTGAGGGGGAGTGTAGAGATGAGGAGTGTTAAGTGAAGAATGAAGATGAGGGTTAAGTAGAATGAAGAGGAGAAAGGATAGGAAGTTTGGGAGCTTTGAGATCAGCCAGTCCGTACAAGGCCGTACATGGCCGTACAGTCCGTACAAGATAGGATCGACCAAAGCTCAACCAAACCTTACCATAAGTTATCCGAGTGACTTAAGTGAAAGAGGAGAAGTTACCTTAGCCTTTGTGGGATGGATCAGACCGTTGAAAGGATAAGGGAGTCTTGGACAGGCTGGCACAGCTGGAAAGCAAAAGCAAAAGGCATGAGCCAGCTAAGGAAGGCTCACACGCGCAGCTCACATCATTGGATGGTTTTGAAATGGTCATGACTCCACAGGCTTACCTTATCCTCTTGTTTACGAAAACCCTACTTATGTCTTCATATAAATAGTAACCTCAATCATTAATAAGATTAGCAATTCATTTTGAGTCCTTCTCTTAGTCTTTAGTCTCCATGATCTCTTATTATCTCTTAAACTCTTTCTAGACTCTTATCTTCTCCAAGCCATTCTAATCTTCCTAAATACTCGATTATCTAAACATTACTAAAGGTCAAAATAGGACAGCTTCTCCGTCGTTCCAATCAAACCAGGATGAATCACTTTGTAAGATACTTTTTGGATACATAAAGTGTTGGAGAATCACCAGGAAGTTGAATAAATCTCATAGGAGTTGGGATGAAGAAGTTATCCCACTTTCAAATCAGGTGATTCCAGTTTCCCAGTTTGGGAATAGGACAGCTTCTTCGTCGTTCCAATCAAACCAGGATGAATCACTTTGTAAGAAGCTTGATTTGATACATAAAATGGTGGGGAAAACACCAGGAATTGTTGAATAATCTTATAGGAGTTGGGATGAAGAAGTTATCCCACTTAAATCAGGTGATTCCAGTTTCCCAGTTTGGGAATAGGACAGCTTCTTCGTCGTTCCAATCAACAGGATGAATCACTTTGTAAGAAGCTTGATTTTGATACATAAAAGTGGTGGAGAATCACCAGGAAGTTGAATAAATCTCATAGGAGTTGGGATGAAGAAGTTATCCCACTTTCTAATCGGTGATTCCAGTTTCCCAGTTTGGGAATAGGACAGCTTCTTCCTTCCAATCAAACCAGGATGAATCACTTTGTAAGAAGCTTGATTTGGATACATAAAGTGTTGGAGAAATCACCAGGAAGTTGAATAAATCTCATAGGAGTTGGGATGAAGAGTTATCCCACTTTCAAATCAGGTGATTCCAGTTTCCCAGTTTGGGAATAGGACAGCTTCTTCGTCAATCCAATCAAACCAGGATGAATCACTTTGTAAGAAGCTTATTTGGATACATAAAATGGTGGAGAAACAACCAGAAGTTGAATAAATCTCATAGGAGTTGGGATGAAGAAGTTATCCCACTTTCAAATCAGGTGATTCCAGTTTCCAGTTTGGGAATAGGACAGCTTCTTCGTCGTTCCAATCAAACCAGGATGAATCACTGGTAAGAAGCTTGATTTGGATACATAAAGTGTTGGAGAATCACCAGGAAGTTGAATAAATCTCATAGGAGTTGGGATGAAGAAGTTATCCCACTTTCAAATCAGGATCCAGTTTCCCAGGTTTGGGAATAGGACAGCTTCCTTCGTCTTCCAATCAAACCAGGAAATGAGTCACTTTGTAAGAAGCTTGAATTTTGATACATAAATGGTGGGGAAACACCAGGAAGTTGA
>NW_022610402.1:20000-33364 GCF_000309985.2 Brassica rapa | reverse complement strand
AGCTGTTGGGGTCAAAACGGTTACGACAAATTTAAACATTCAAAACGTTCGAAGAAGAAAATAAGAGTTTCTCCGAAGAGTACTTTTCGAAATAGATTCTTCCTTACGAAAAAGCTTGGCGGAAGAAAGAATCGAGACGTCCGACGAAAGCTCGAAACAGGTCGTTACGCAGCGACTGAACGTCCGTCCCGCTCGGTCGCTACGTAGCGACCGAGCGCTCGGCCAAGCTCGGTCGCTACGTAGCGACCGAGCGATCGTCCCGCTCGGTCGCTACGTAGCGACCGAGCTCGAGCCAAAGCTCGGTCGCTACGTAGCGACCGAGCGATCGTCCCGCTCGGTCGCTACGTAGCGACGAGCTCAGCAAAGCTCGGTCGCTACGTAGCGACCGAGCGATCGTCCCGCTCGGTCGCTACGTAGCGACGAGTCAGCCAAAGCTCGGTCGCTACGTAGCGACCGAGCGATCGTCCCGCTCGGTCGCTACGTAGCGACCGAGCTCAGCCAAGCTCGGTCGCTACGTAGCGACCGAGCGATCGTCCCGCTCGTCCGAGCTCGAGCAAAGCTCGGTCGCTACGTAGCGACCGAGCGATCGTCCCGCTCGGTCGCTACGTAGCGACCGAGCTCGAGCCAAGCTCGGTCGCTACGTAGCGACCGAGCGACGTCCGCTCGGTCGCTACGTAGCGACCGAGCGATCGTCCCGCTCGGTCGCTACGTAGCGACCGAGCTCGAGCCAAAGCTCGGTCGCTACGTAGCGACCGAGCGATCGTCCCGCTCGGTCGCTACGTAGCGACCGAGCTCAAGCCGAAGCTCGGTCGCTACGTAGCGACCGAGCACTCGTTTCGCTCGGTCGCTACATAGCGACCGGGCTCGAGCCAAAGTTCGGTCGCTGTGTAGCGATTGAACCTTTCCGAACATCGATACGACACCAGTCCTTGCATTCTCGTCAAACCTTCGAATGCTATCTCCCGAAGACCGTAGCAAGCTCAGTCTATGTTTCCCGCTATTCTAATTCATCGATCAAACTTCGCGGATTAGAAACCGCGGAAAACTCGTAGTAAACGTGTCGAGTCGGAAGACGGCCCAAAGGGACCTAAAACACGACTCGAGGCCCATCCTACGATTTTTCCTAACCAAAAGCCCGTGAACCACAGCATGGTTCGCGCTTGGCCCGCGAGGAAGGATAAATGTCAAGTTCAGTTTCCGCGGATAAATACGGAAGTTTTGAAGATAATTGTGAAGATCGGGAAAAATGGAATATCTCCATTTTTATGCTATGACGGCTTAAGGGCAGAAGAGTAAAAGCGTAAACCGACCTTGGAGCTAGTATATAAGGAGTCCTAGGCGAGGAGCAAGGAGAGAACTTTTTCAGAGCAAACTTAGCACTTAGAGCGATTTAGGCAACTTTCCGTTTTTGTTATTTCGAGCTGCGACTCAATTAGGTTTAGCCGTCTTAGGGTTGCTAGAACTAGGAATCTCGCCGACAGCTCTCGAGCCCAGGCTTATACCTTGTTGTAACGCTCATACGCAGATTCGGAATAAGATCTACTTTGCTCTCTTTTCGATTTCTTATTTTTATCGTTGTTATTCTCGTGTTCTGATTGCTTGACGTGTGGTAATTAACAGATATCCGGGTCCTCTGGGAAACTAGGGTTTTCTTAGTTTCCTTATTTAAACGGAAATCGACAGTGCGAATTTCGGTTCCCACAGTTTGGCGCTAGAAGGAGGGGGACTTACGGATCAATCTAACCCGCAAAACCACTCAACGATCAGGAACGACATGCGAGGTTCGACGTGCGCGAATGTCATCTCATTCAGGGGGGAGAAACGGTCGATCGAGCCAAACCTCGGAACGATCTCCTTGTTATCGAGTTGACAATTCGAGATATCGACGTCGCTAGAGTACTAATCGATACCGGAAGCTCGGCCGATATCATCTTCAAAGACACTCTTGAAAAGATGGGGATCAGTCAATCCGAGATCGCAAAATGCCCAAGCCCACTGCTAGGGCTTTCGGGGGAAACGACCATGGCCTACGGATCGATTAGACTCGCTGTCAAAGCCGGAACCGTGACAAACATCACAGAGTTTCTAGTCGTCGACCGCCCCGCATCTTACAACGTTATCATGGGGACGCCATGGCTGAACACCATGCGCGCAATCCCATCAACCTACCATCTTTGCCTCAAGTTCCCGACCCCTAACGGAGTCGAGGTAATCTGGGGAAATCCAAGAGTTTCTCAGGTCTGTTTCGCCGCGGAACTAAAACGAAAGAGACCGATCCTCGAAATTACTCCTAAGAAAGCGGAGAAAGAGACCTCCAGCAAAGATACGCGAAGTCAGGATTCAGCGGAATTCTTCTGGCAATCTCGTATCTTCGCAGCTCTAGACGAAAAACGCGAGCCAACCTGTGAACCCGTGGTAACGATCTGTCTCGACGAAGCCTTCCCAGAGCGCTGCGTCGAGATCGGAGCCAATCTCCACGAGCCTTTAAAGACAGAACTCATAACCTGTCTTAAAAAGAACCTTAATACTTTCGCGTGGGCTGCGGAAGATATGCCAGGAATTGACATTAACATAACATGTCACGAGCTGAACATCGACCCAACATTCAAACCCGTCAAACAGAAAAGACGGAAGCTGGGACCCGAACGTGCTACCGCAGTAAACGATGAGGTCGAAAAACTGCTTAAAGTTGGATCGATAACGGAAGTAAGATACCCCGACTGGCTCGCCAACCCCGTAGTAGTCAAAAAGAAAAACGGGAAGTGGCGAGTTTGCGTAGATTTTACCGACCTAAACAAGGCATGTCCAAAGGATAGCTTCCCTCTACCACATATCGATCGACTGGTAGAAGCAACGGCGGGCAACGAACTCCTATCCTTCATGGACGCTTTCTCAGGCTATAATCAAATTAGGATGAATCCCGACGATCGTGAGAAGACTGCGTTCATTACCGATCGCGGAACCTATTGCTATGAGGTAATGCCCTTCGGCCTCAAAAACGCTGGAGCAACTTACCAACGACTCGTGAACCGAATGTTCTCCAAACAACTCGGAAAAACGATGGAAGTTTATATCGACGACATGCTTGTCAAATCCCTCAAAGCAAGGGATCACGTGTCACATCTCGAAGAATGTTTCGCACAACTAAATTCCCATAACATGAAGCTCAACCCGACGAAATGCAGATTCGCCGTGGCATCAGGAGAATTCCTCGGCTACTTGGTCACCAACCGCGGTATCGAAGCAAATCCAAAACAGATCAACGCTCTAATCGAGATGGCTTCGCCAAAGAATAAACGGGAAGTCCAAAGACTGACCGGCAGAATCGCAGCACTTAAACCGATTTATCTCACGATCAACAGATAAGTGCCTGCCCTTCTACGACGTCCTGCGAGGAAATAAAAAATTCGAATGGACGGAAGAGTGCGAAAACGCCTTCCAACAGCTGAAGCGTTATTTAGCTACTCCTCCAGTCCTCGCAAAACCCGTGGAAGGAGAGCCTTTGTTCTTGTACATCGCGGTATCGGCAACAGCCGTAAGCGGAGTCCTGATCAGGGAAGAACGCGGGGAGCAGAAACCTATTTTTTACATAAGCAAAACCTTGCTGGATGCCGAATCTAGGTATCCGTTGATGGAAAAATTGGCATGCGCGGTCGTAACATCGGCCCGAAAACTACGACCATATTTCCAATCCCACACGATTGTTATCCTCACGACTTTTCCCTTACGGACAATTTTGCATAGCCCAAGTCAATCAGGCCGATTGGCGAAGTGGGCGGTCGAGTTGAGCGAGTATGACATCGAATACCGACCAAGGACGAGCGCAAAATCACAGGTGCTCGCGGACTTTTTGGTCGAACTTCCAACAGGAGCAATAACCAACGAGGAACCAAATTCCACCTGGCTCCTCCACGTCGACGGATCTTCATCCAAGCAAGGATCGGGTATCGGGATCCGTCTCACATCTCCAACAAGCGAGATCCTGGAACAATCGTTCAGACTGGAATTCCATGCCTCAAACAACGAGGCCGAATACGAAGCATTGATCGCAGGTCTACGTTTGGCTCGCGGCTTAAAAATACGCAATCTCCACGCTTACTGCGACTCCCATTAGTGGCCAGTCAATTCAGCGGAGAATATGAAGCCAGAGACGAACGGATGGACGCGTACCTCAAACTGGTCCAAGGTCTAGCTCAAGACTTCGACTGTTTCGCCCTTACCCGGATCCCCCGTTCCGAGAATGTCCAGGCGGACGCCCTCGCGGCCTTAGCATCAAGTTCCGATCCAGGACTCAAAAGGGTAATTCCGGTCGAGTTCATCGAACATCCGAGTATCGGACCCCCAGTCATTGTCAATCTCATAGAGGGTCAAGACGACGAGGAAGAGATTACGATACCACCACCATCGGAGCAATCCGATTACGGTTGTGATACCCCATGGCTTCAGACGATTCGAGACTACATTATCGACGGGCAACTGCCCGCCGAAAAATGGTCAGCTCGCAAGATCCGAACACAGGCCGCACGCTACGTAACAGTGGACGGCGAAATCTACAAGTGGAGATTCTCCGGACCGCTCCTGACGTGCCTGGAAGGGAAAAGGCGAGGAAAGTAATGGAGGAAATACATTCCGGCTCATGCGGCAACCATTCCGGCGGAAGATCACTAGCCGTGAAAATCAAACGCCACGGGTACTATTGGCCAACAATGATCGGAGATTGCGAAAAATTCGCACGAAAATGCGAAAAATGCCAAAGGCATGCGCCAACTATCCGACAACCCGCCGAAGTTCTTTCCTCCATCACGTCGCCTTATCCCTTTATGCGCTGGGCCATGGATATTGTCGGACCTCTGCATAATTCAAAGCAAAAGCGTTTCCTTCTAGTCCTTACCGATTTCTTCTCAAAATGGGTAGAGGCGGACTCGTACGCAAGTATAAAAGACGTCCAAGTCGAGAATTTCGTATGGAAAAACATCATCTGTAGGCATGGAGTTCCTTACGAAATCGTAACCGATAACGGGTCTCAATTTATTTCCACCCGATTCGAGGCATTCTGCGAAAAGTGGAAGATACGACTCAACAAGTCAACTCCCAGATATCCGCAGTGCAACGGACAGGCTGAAACAATCAACAAGACCATTCTCGACGGACTGAAGAAACGCTTGGAGGCCAAAAAAGGTAGATGGGCCGACGAACTCGAGGGAGTCCTCTGGTCTCACCGTACCACCCCAAGGCGAGCAACGGGAGAAACTCCCTTCGCCTTGGTATACGGCACGGAGTGCATGATTCCCGCAGAAGTAGAATTTCCCGGTGTTCGAAGAAGGTTCTTACCCGAACGAGAGGAACTCAACAATGCTATGCTCTTGGACGATCTCGACCTCATTAACGAACGCCGGGATCGAGCGCTCATCCGAATTCAAAACTACCAGCACGCCGCTGCAAGATACTATAACTCCAACGTACGGAACCGAAGGTTCAATCAGGGAGATCTGGTCCTTCGCAAAGTCTTCCAAAACACCGCTGAACGAAACGCGGGAAAACTCGGAGCAAACTGGGAAGGTCCCTATAAAATCGAAAAAGTCGTCCGACCAGGTTCTTACGAAATAGCCAACATGCAGGGCATAAAAATCCCTAGAACCTGGAATGCGATGCATCTCAAAAAATACTATCACTAAACGAACCAACTCGCAATCACTGAACTACGAGACGGCTTGATCTCCGCAAGGAGTACGTAGGCAGTTTGCCGAAAGGCAAATTCAGCTGTCCTCCCTTATTAAAAAGGGGGGAGTGGGTACGTATACTCGTATACTCCCAAAAAATCGAAAAACTTCTTACCGCACTTTTGGTGTTTTCGACTTATCAAAACATCCTCACCCGCGAAATCGCAACGAGGTCTTCGGAAATTGGTCGGCCGCTTGGGAGAATCGAACCTTTAGCATCGCGAGACGTCGCAAAAGATGCCTCAAAATTGATTTCTTCCGAGCAAACGAAATCTCCGCAAAAAGACACATATATGCACACATTAACATTTATTTTGCGCAAATTAATCAAAACAACGGCACACGCCACCAAGTCCGATGCTGATCACATCGAACTCACAAACGTCCTAAACAGACATAGCCATCTCATGGAGATGACTCTCTTACATCCGACACAAGGATAATAGCGCTATAAAAGAAATCCGAAATTTTGGTCTAGCACTTCCGGTCTCCGGAGAGATGCTCGATTCGTATCAAACAAGTCGTATAAGCCGAGAACTTTTCGCGGACTTTACATCGATACGAATCAGGAAGAAATCGCGACAGGAAAAACGATAGCCGGTTAGTCACCGCACAATCCTTAAACCGAAAGTAAACCTAGGTCTTGCCCTAAACCCAGCGCACTGGTCTCTAACATCTCAAAGGCATGATATCAAAAGATAAGAGATTCTTAAACCACGCCTCTATGTTTACGTTCGATACCTTCAGCGCCCCCGCAGAGTTCACATCTCGCGGAAGAACTCTCGAAACAGGTCTCGAATAAAACATTTCACAATCGAAGAAGGATATGAGACGACAACTCATCACCTTCCTCCCCACTATTCACGAATTCATAAAAACGTTATCCGATTATCATACCATAAAGCCGCGGAGCGGCAGGGATTCAAAGCCACACACGGCCAGTCCCGAAATACAAACAAGGCCGTTCAAGGCCGAAGCATAAAAGACAAAAAAAAAAAAAACAAATCTCTCGCAAGAGATCTAACCCAAGTCACCCTCAGAACTTACGCTCCCTCTTCACCCGCCGCCTCGTCCGAGCCTGGAGCCGCGTCGCTTCCGTTCTCTCCGACCATCGGATCTTTCCCCTCTGGGTCTTCTGGACACGTCGGAAGGAAGCAAGCGGATTTTAGGTCGGCCAGGATGAGATCGAAATCGCCATCCTCGGCCGCCATATCTCCCTTGCAGCCGGACAGTCGGGCCTCTTCGGCCTCCAAGGTCGGGGGAGTCTCACTTTGGAGCGACCGAACCACGGCCATCCCGCCCTCGATCGTCGCCAAAGCGAAATCCCTGCACCGGATCGCTCAAGGGAACCCAGGGAAGCAGAAATCTTCGCCAAGCGAGCCTGAAACTCCGCACGAAGGGCATCCGTAGCCTCTTGGATCCCGCGGCGCGCTAGTCCAGCGTCACTCTCGATCTGACGCTGGAGTCGACGCACCTCCGAGGATTTGGCCTTCCTGGTTTTCTTTTCCTTAAGCAAGGAACTCGCCGTCTTCCCGAGGTCCCTCTCAAGCTCTCCTATCGCAACCTCGAGCTTCGACACTTTCGCAGAGTGAGAGTCCTCGACAGCCGTCAACATAGCCTCGGTTTCGGACCATCTGCCCTGAAGCTCCACCAACTCCCCGGAAAGACGACTGGTCTCAGAACCACATTCGCTGATCATCCCATCGATCAACGATATGAACTGCGAACAAAAAAAATTCTTAAGACTAAGTCCATGAAAAGAATGCACGACAGACGATCGAGAATTCAAACAAGAAACAAACCTTTCCGCGAAGTCCCGACGCTAGGCTCGACCCACCTCGCTGCGAAGTCTCCCCGTCACCGTTCTTGGCCAGTTTCCTCTTCCGACTCTTAGGCTGAGTAGCCTGGACAGCGCTAGGAGCACGCAATGCCAGAACGATTTCTTTTCTGGCTGGAGGCGGAGGCATAGAGTCAGCGGCCTTCTCTTTGTCCTCGACGAGGATCGGAGTCGTGGAAGATCCCGCAGGTAGGACTTGCGGGGAAAGAGCCGCGAAGCCGGTCCCGTGACACGGGGCAACGACCTGCGCAGAGGAAGACGGGAACTCGGAGCCGGTCTGAGCCAATTCTTTCTCGGCTTGGCGACGAACTAGTTTCTCTCGGAAAGAAAGATGACCGGCAACACAAGCCGGCACTTCCGCCGGAGAAGTTGGAACCGGAGCCAGAGAGGTGGCCTCACCCATCTCGACGTCGGAATCCTTCTTATCACCTTGGGAGGAAGACATGTTGAAAGGAAAGTTATGAAACTAGAGAGGTTTTGAAGAAAATGAAGGAGGAAAGGTGTGAAGAGAATGAATGACAAGAGCTCACTACTTATAGAAGTATGGGTTCGGAATGTCGCCTCGACAACTTTTTTCCGCGGAGTTTTAACTGTAAATTTCGTCCAATACACTTAACCTTGTCAAAGTCATCTATCCGCCCGCTAGAGTCACAACTCTAACGGGCTGGGGGGCTAACTGTTGGGGTCAAAAACGGTTACGACAAATTTAAACATTCAAAACGTTCGAAGAAGAAAATAAGAGTTTCTCCGAAGAGTACTTTTCGAAATAGTTCTTCCTTACGAAAAAGCTTGGCGGAAGAAAGAATCGAGACGTCCGACGAAAGCTCGAAACAGGTCGTTACGCAGCGACTGAACGTCCGTCCCGCTCGGTCGCTACGTAGCGACCGAGCGCTCGAGCCAAAGCTCGGTCGCTACGTAGCGACCGAGCGATCGTCCCGCTCGGTCGCTACGTAGCGACCGAGCTCGAGCCAAAGCTCGGTCGCTACGTAGCGACCGAGCGATCGTCCCGCTCGGTCGCTACGTAGCGACCGAGCTCAGCCAAGCTCGGTCGCTACGTAGCGACCGAGCGATCGTCCCGCTCGGTCGCTACGTAGCGACCGAGCTCGAGCCAAAGCTCGGTCGCTACGTAGCGACCGAGCGATCGTCCCGCTCGGTCGCTACGTAGCGACCGAGCTCAGCCAAGCTTGGTCGCTACGTAGCGACCGAGCGATCGTCCCGCTCGGTCGCTACGTAGCGACCGAGCTCGAGCCAAAGCTCGGTCGCTACGTAGCGACCGAGCGATCGTCCCGCTCGGTCGCTACGTAGCGACCGAGCTCGGCCAAGCTCGGTCGCTACGTAGCGACCGAGCGATCGTCCCGCTCGGTCGCTACGTAGCGACCGAGCTCGAGCCAAAGCTCGGTCGCTACGTAGCGACCGAGCGATCGTCCCGCTCGGTCGCTACGTAGCGACCGAGCTCAGCCAAGCTCGGTCGCTACGTAGCGACCGAGCGATCGTCCCGCTCGGTCGCTACGTAGCGACCGAGCTCGAGCCAAAGCTCGGTCGCTACGTAGCGACCGAGCGATCGTCCCGCTCGGTCGCTACGTAGCGACCGAGCTCAAGCCGAAGCTCGGTCGCTACGTAGCGACCGAGCACTCGTTTCGCTCGGTCGCTACATAGCGACCGGGCTCGAGCCAAAGTTCGGTCGCTGTGTAGCGATTGAACCTTTCCGAACATCGATACGACACCAGTCCTTGCATTCTCGTCAAACCTTCGAATGCTATCTCCCGAAGACCGTAGCAAGCTCAGTCTATGTTTCCCGCCATTCTAAATTCATCGATCAAACGTCGCGGATTAGAAACCGCGGAAAACTCGTAGTAAACGTGTCAAGTCGGAAGACGGCCCAAAGGGACCTAAAACACGACTCGAGGCCCATCCTACGATTTTTCCTAACCAAAAGCCCGTGAACCACAGCATGGTTCGCGCTTGGCCCGCGAGGAAGGATAAATGTCAAGTTTCCGCGGATAAATACGGAAGTTTTGAAGATAATTGTGAAGATCGGGAAAAATGGAATATCTCCATTTTTATGCTATGACGGCTTAAGGGCAGAAGAGTAAAAGCGTAAACCGACCTTGGAGCTAGTATATAAGGAGTCCTAGGCGAGGAGCAAGAAGAGAACTTTTTCAGAGCAAACTTAGCACTTAGAGCGATTTAGGCAACTTTCCGTTTTTGTTATTTCGAGCTGCGACTCAATTAGGTTTAGCCGTCTTAGGGTTGCTAGAACTAGGAATCTCGCCGACAGCTCTCGAGCCCAGGCTTATACCTTGTTGTAACGCTCATACGCAGATTCGGAATAAGATCTATTTTGCTCTCTTTTCGATTTCTTATTTTTATCGTTGTTATTCTCGTGTTCTGATTGCTTGACGTGTGGTAATTAACAGATATCCGGGTCCTCTGGGAAACTAGGGTTTTCTTAGTTTCCTTATTTAAACGGAAATCGACAGTGCGAATTTCGGTTCCCACAATAGCATGCTTAGTTATTGCTTGAGATCCGTAGTAGCATGCTAATGGTTAGGTTGATTGGTTAGTTAGCGAATGCAGAATGCTTAGATGATATCGCTAAGTTGTGGATAGTTAGGTATTCTGGAATTAGTCTTTATGCTAGATTCTGGAATGTGGTTGATTGTGTTGTGATTATTACTTGAAACCTTGTGTTATTTTTACCAGGTTTAGTATTAATCGTATATTGGCCGATAGCATTTGTGTAACCCACAATGCTAGGCATATTGGGGTTAGTTAGTGTTCCTTCAGACCTCGTACCCAGCGGGTTCAAGGAAACCCCTTATTCGCTGGATCGGGAAGACTCAGACGAACGGTGTCACGTAGTGTGGGCCGCGGTCGGTTGAAAGTTCCTTCTTCCGGCCTTTGTGGTAGGGAGATAGGATATTGCCGATAGTGAAGGAGGAACCTAATGTCACCAGGGCCCGAGTTTGTTATCTATATTATATCGTGTTTTGGGTTGTTAAACCCTGATTTAAATCGAGTTTGAGTTTGGTGATAAGCTAGTAATTAGCGTTATGCTAGTTATCTTGCTATGGTTTACCGCTGCGTCTTTTGAATATTGCTTATTGTTATTAAATTGTGTTGTTAGGTGAACCTCTCGCTTTAGATTGTTTGGGGTGGGATAGCGAGGGGTTGTATTTGTTAGTGTGGGATTGTAACTCGCTCAGTAATGCTAGATTACTCACTCCTCACTCGTTGTTGTTTTCAGGTGACCAGTAGTGAGCTCGTAGAAAGCGCGGGAGGCTTGGCTGGCTGTTGTAGATTTGCATCTTTTTGCGTAAGACGCTTTCAGACTATAAGTATGTACTTTCGCTTTCTTGGCATGCAACCACTTGTATAATATTTTGTGTATTGTAAACCAGATATTATATAAGATAAATAAAGCAAATGTTTTGTGAAACTGCCTTGTTATTCTGATATTAGCTTGTCCGAGCTAACACAACGTCAGATTGGAGTACGGGTTGAGAAGCCTTAGGCTTTGGTCTGATGGGACGTGTTAGTGGGCGGCCTGGCCTAGTTACGAATTGCACTTTTTGTAACTTTGGCTGGATTGCCTGTTAACCCGTCTTGTAGCGCTCCTGAGCCTTGGTAGACGGTCGGGCCGTCGGTCATGTTCTTGTTTGATTGTTGGCCGGTGGTTTGACCTATGCCTAGAACGGTTTGGGGGTCTTACAGTCGGTGGGGTAAAAACCTACGTACTTTCCGACGCTGGGGCTACGCATAGGTTTTGTGAGTCCGGGACTGGTCGGAAAGGGTCTGTTATGTCTGTACGCTTGTGATAATTTTGGGATAGTGAGGGCAGCCGGTGGGAAAGCCAGGAACTCACTAGGTCTCATGTCGAATATCCCAGTGCAGATCCAGGGAAAGGTCTTCCCTGTGAATCTGGTCTGTGTCCACATAATGAATCAAGAAGTGATCTTAGGTATGGACTGGTTGGGAAAGTATCGGGCCACTCTCGATTGCCATAAGGGTCGTGTGCAATTGGAGTCTGGGCTGTACCCGATAGGGTACCAAGGTCTGTGTCCTGCTCATTAGAAGTAGTGGTTTCAGCAGTTCGAGCGATTTGGATGCTGGAACAGGGTTGTCAGCCTTATTGGCTACAATTACAACTACAGAGCCGGACAGTTGTGGTTTTCTGTTAGACCCATGTGGGGATTCGTTGGTGTCTGAGTTCCTAGATGTGTTCTGTTCGCTACAGAGTGTCCCCTCTGACAGGTCGGATCCATTTATGATTGAACTGGAACCAATGATAGCACCGCTGTCCTAGAGTCCGTTTCTTTAGCTCCGGCCAAGATGGCAGAGCCGAAGTTGACCATGTCCGAGTGAGGACCATGGTCACAGTACAACCAAGTCGGAGTTTGACCTACGGTTAAGAATGATCAAGTCCAGTAATGGACGAGGATCAGGCCACGACCTACTCGGAGATGGACCTATGGTCGGGGTGAAACGGTCGAGTCCCTGAGTGGACCAGGACTGGAATACGATCACGTCCGTAAATTGACCAGGATTGAATTATGACAAAGTCTAGTGAAGGACAGAAGTCAAGTCTGAGGTGTTTTTAGTCTGGAGGGAGTAAGATCGCAATGTGGCCGAGCCTGAAAAGGTTGTGGCTGGTTAAGGGGATGATCCAGTACGTTGTAGCTGAGGTCATGAACCTTATTGTCGATGAAAGACAAAATAACCATAACAATCTGTTAGGACTCGTTGTAGGACGAGCAGCCTAAAGATTGTAACGAGTTCCTGAGGACTTGACTTGTACATCGAGTGGCGTGGGGATTGGCCAAATCTACTAAGGCTCGAGTATGCAGCATGTTCCTAGGGACTGGTTATGATCTAGTCATGGACTATGATCAGAGATAGAATAAAATCTGAAGAAGATGATATTCAAAAGAAAGACATGGACTTGTTGGATACTTGGATCGCAACCTGGAGAGTTCGTCCAGTGACACAAGGAATGTCTTTGGATGGAATTACAAGTATCACTTGATTGGATGCTTGATGGACCCTCCACTGTGGTCGAAGTAAACAAGTAAGGTTGCCATAAGCAAAACCAGAAAGGACCACTTGATAGGATTTCTATGGTTAAATGCTTATCAAGTGGGGGAGACTTCTACAACGATGGTAAAAGGAATTTGATCGTCGAAGTGGTGATTTGGTGGTTCTGAGTCAAGCTTGTTCTACTCCCTGATCAAGACTAGGATAAGTCGGTTGGAATATTTTGTCTTGGGACAAGATATAATCACCACCGGATTCGAGGACGAATCCATTTCAAGTGGGGGAGACTTGTAACATCCGCGATCCTAGATAAGGACCGTCGGGACAGCCATAGTTCGAGGAAACGAACCTGCCGGTCTTAAGACCTTAAGGCTAGTGTTCCATGGCCAAGATAGAAGGTTAAGGACGTCAGGATGCTGAGACTTAACCTTACAAGAGAAAGAAGTCAGCTAGGATAAGCTGTACAGAAGCTGGGCGATGCTTACGGGAAGCTCGATCTGCTAGATGTAGCTCGGTTAAGCTCAACCTAGCTCGTTCCAAGTTAAGTCCGCTCAACCAGCTGGAATACTAGCTCCCTCAGCTGAGGCAGCTGGGAGTCAGCTCATCTCAGCTCGACGGACTGTTCGGGTTTTGGGCCGATAGTCCGGGTCAAGGTCAGTGGCGGGGCAGGAGGTACGGCCAAGTGGTCCATGAGTCATTGGGCTCTTGTGGGCAGGCCGTGGGCTTGGGGTACCAAGTCTGGGCTTGGGTTGGACGTTCCTATAAGGTCTGGA
>NW_022610402.1:0-15000 GCF_000309985.2 Brassica rapa | reverse complement strand
TTTCTTCAAAAATATTAATTTTTGAATTTTTGGCTTCTCGGGTGATTTTTGTTGTCCGTGGGTGATTTTGGCCCACGTGGGCTGTCTGTTCAGTACACACAGGACGTCCGTGTGTGTCCGTCAGCACATACAGGAAGTCCGTGGCTGTCCGTGTGTGTCCGTCAGCACACACAGAACGTCTGTGGCTGTCCATCAGTACACATATCAGCACGCTGGCCCTTCCCATGGACTGTCTGGGTGATTTTGGCCCACGTGGGCTGTCGGTTCAGTACACACAGGACGTCCCTGGGTGTCCACCAGCACACACAGGACGTCCGTAGCTGTTTGTGGCCTCTCGTCAGCACACACAGGACGTACATGGCTGTCCGTGTGTCCGTGTGTGTCCGTCAGCACACACAAGACATCCGTGGCTGTCCATCAGTACACATATCAGCACGCTGGCCCTTCCCGTGGACTGTTCGGGAGATTTTGGCTCACGTGGGCTGTCTGTTCAGTACACACAAGACGTCCGTGGGTGTCCGTCAGCACACGCAGGACGTCTGTGGGTATCCGTCAGCAAACACATGTCATCCGTGGCTGTCCGTGTGTGTCCGTGTGTGTCAATGTGTATCCGTCAGCAGACACAGGACGTCCGTGGCTGTCCATCAGTACACATATAAGCACGTTGGTCCTTGGACTCAGCACGCTGATCCTTCCCGTGGACTGTTCGGGTGATTTTGGCCCACGTGGGCTGGCTGTTCAGTACACACAGGACGTCCGTGGGTGTCCACCAGCACAAACAGGATGTCCGTGACTGTCTGTGGCTGTCCGTCATAACACACAGGACGTCCGTGGCTGTCTGTGTGTGTCCGTGTGTGTCCGTCGGCACACACAGGATGTCTGTGGCTGGCCGTGTGTGTCCGTCAGCACACACAAGACGTACGTGGCTGTCCATCACTACACATATCAGCACGTTGGTCCTTGGACTCAGCATGCTGGCCCCGGGTGATTTTGGCCCACATGGGCTGTCTGTTCAGTACACACAGGACGTCCGTGGGTGTCCGCCAGCACACACATGACGTTCATGGCTGTCCGTCAGTACACGCAAGACGTCTGTGGCTGTCTGTGTGTGTGTGTCCGTCAGCACACACACAGGACTTCTGTGGCTGTCCATCAGTACACATATCAGCACGCTGGTCCTTGGACTCAGCACGCTGGCCGTTCCCATGGACTGTTCGGGTGATTTTGGCCCACGTGGGCTGTCTGTTCAGTACACACAGGACGTCCGTGGGTGTCTGTCAGCACACACAGGACATCCGTGTGTATCCGTCACCACACACAGGACGTCCGTGGGTGTCCATGTGTGTCCGTGTGTGTCCGTCAGTACACAATGGACGTCCGTGGCTGTCCATCAGTACACATATCAGCACGTTGGTCCTTGGACTCAGCACGCTGACCCTTCCCGTGGACAGTTCGGGTGATTTTGGCACACGTGGGTTGTCTGTTCAATACACACAGGACGACCGTGGGTGTCCGCCAGCACACACAGGACGTCCGTGGCTGTCTGTGGCTATCCGTCAGCACACACAGGATGTTCGTGGCTGTCCGTGTGTGTCTGTGTATGTCTGTGGTTGTCCATCACGACGCATATCAGCACGCTGGTCCTTTGACTCAGCACGCAGGCCCTTCCCGTGGACTGTTTGGGTGATTTTGGCCAACGTGGGCTGTCTGTTCAGTACACACAGGACATTTGTGGGTGTCTTCCAGCACACAAATGATGTCTGTGGCTGTCCGTCAGCACACACAGGACGTCTGTGGCTGTCCGTGTGTGTCTGTGTGTGTGTCCGTCAGCACACATAGGCCGTCCGTGGCTGTCCATCAGTACACATATCAGCACGTTGGTCCTTAAAATCAGCACGCTGGCCCTTCCCGTAGACTGTTCGGGTGATTTTGGCCAACGTGGGCTGTCTGTTCAGTACACACAGGACGTCCGTGGGTGTCTGCCAGCACACACAGGACGTCCGTGGCTGTCCGTCAGCACACACTGGACGTCTGTGGCTGTCCGTGTGTGTCCGTCACCACACACAGGACGTCCGTGGCTGTCCATCAGTACACATATCAGCACGCTGGTCCTTGGACTTAGAACGCTGGCCCTTCCCGTGGACTGTTTGGGTGATTTTGGCCCACGTGGGCTGTCTGTTAAGTACACACAGGACGTCCGTGGGTGTCCGTCAGCACACATAGCACGTCTGTGTGTGTCCGTCAGCACACACAGGACGTCTGTGGCTGTCCGTGTGTGTCCGTCAGCACACACCGGACGTCTGTGTGTGTCCGTCAGCATACACAGGACGTCCGTGGCTGTCCTTCAGCACACACAGGACGTACGTGGCTGTCCGTGTGTGTCCGTGTGTGTCCGTCAGCACACACATGACGTCCGTGGCTGTCCATCAGTCCACATATCAGCACGTTGGTCCTTGGACTTTGCACGCTGACCCTTCCCTTGGACTGTTTTGGTAATTTTGGCCCACGTGGCCTGTCTGTTCAATACACACAGGACGTCCGTGGGTGTCCGCCAGCACACACGTGGGTGTCCGCCAGCACACACGTGGACGTCCGTGGACTGTTTGGGTAATTTTGGCCCACGTGTCCTGTCTGTTCAATACACACAGGACGTCCGTGGGTGTCCGCCAGCACACACAGGACGTCCGTGGCAGTCTGTGTGTGTCCGTGTGTGTCCGTGTGTGTCCGTCAGCACACACAGGACTTCCGTGGCTGTCCATCGGTAACACATATTAGCACGTTGGTCCTTGGACTCAGCACGCTGGCCCTTCCCGTGGACTGTTTGGGTGATTTTGGCCCACGTGGGCTGTCTATTCAGTATACACAGGACGTCCGTGGGTATCCGCCAGCACACACAGGACGTCCGTGGCTGTCCTTGGCTGTCCGTCAGCACACACAGGACGTCTGTGGCTGTCTGTGTGTGTCCGTGGGTGTCTGTGTGTGTCCGTCAGCACACACAGGACGTCTGTGGCTGTTCGTGTGTGTCCGTCAGCACACACAGGACGTCCGTGGCTGTCCATCAGTACACATAACAGCACGTTGGTCCTTGGACTCAGCACGCTGGCCCTTCCTGTGGACTGTTTGGGTGATTTTGGCCCACGTGGGCTGTCTGTCCAGTACACAAAGGACGTCTGTGGGTGTCCGCCAGGACACACAGGACGTCTATGGCTGTCTGTGCGTGTCCGTGTGTGTCCGTCAGCACACACACAGGACGGATGTCAGTTGCCGTCCATCAGTACACATATCAGCACACTGGTCCTTGGACTCAGTATGCTGGCCCTTCCCGTGGACGGTTCGGGTGATTTTGGCCCACGTGGGCTGTCTGCTCAGTACACACAGCACGTCCGTGGGTGTCCGTCAGCACACACACGAAGACCGTATGTGTTCGTCAGCACACACAGGAAGTCTGTGGCTGTCCGTGTTTGTCCGTGTGTGTCCGTCAGCACAAACAGGACGTCTGTGGCTGTCCATCAGTACACATATCAGCACGTTGGTCCTTGGACTCAGCACGCTGACCCTTCCCGTGGACTGTTTGGGTGATTTTGGCCCACGTGGGTTGTATGTTCAGTACACACAGGACGTCCGTGGGTGTCTGTGACACCCCCGATCGTAGATGACCAGAAATGACACGGTCGATGTTCCTCGATTGTCGATCTGAGGTTCTCAGAATACTTCCGATCGCCATAGACCAACAACCAAAGAACACCAACGTTCCTATCGGATATAACTCTAGGCTTTTTAACCCGACAAAGTAATACCCGATAGTTAGTTCGTCCGGACAAGGACTAATATCATATGGAACCCGTACTTAAAAAAAACATTCTTTATATATCAATCAAAAGCATCTAACAAAATTTGTTTTAAATTAACCTCGAGGTTTTCGGTCAACAAATCTTAAAACTACCGCTGGCTAATGCTGTTTCTTCACGTCCTAGAGTAAGGTCTCCCGCCTATTGGTTACCTGCATCACAAATGAGTCATGAGTAACTAGTTTACTCAGTGAGCTTAGTCCCGCACCCCAACATATATTAATAATATCTCAAGCAATCTACTTCATTTGTATGCAATGGAAATATATTCCATATCTGGATATTTATTTATAAGGAATATTCTTCCATCATTGTGAATCTAATCATATACCTCGCCTCCTATTCCCGTCTCTCATATCATTCATATAATCATATTTATATATATATATATACCCGAGAAACCACAAAGGCTAAACGAGTCTAGCGAGTTAGCATCACCATCATCGCCATCAGATATTCAAAAATTGAACATCTAACGCTGCATGCAGTTACACGGCGTCCAGGGTGCGACCCCATCATCGTGTCTTTGTGACCTTGTTCCATATCGCAGGACCAAATCACGGTAATCATCATTCATACGAGAATATTTGGGAGAAAGGTTTATAATAAGACTTCACATGATTAATACTTCCATACTTAATTATATTTATTCCTATACATATGTACTAGTACTTGAGAACAAGTACTAAGGTTTGGAATAAACCTCTATGATCATTCATAAATATTTAATAAGTGTTTACACTAAGTAAACACCTTACCAATTCAATATTGATCAAGAGACAAAGCCTATCAGTCATCTACAATCAGTACGTTCAATCAATAAATATTCATTCACTACTCATCAATCATCTATCTAGACTCACCTTTAATTCCATGAGATTGGCTAGGGAAGACTAGACTCGAGCTCAAGTAATAACACTCCATTTCACTCCTGATTCAGAATGTGTTGATACAAGATCAGTCAGGTTGATTCCAACAGAAACTCTACTCAGCTTAGTTCAAAGCAGTTCAGTTCGGTTGAAGGATAATTCAGTTCAGCTAACCCTTTAAAAAAATATCTAAGGGACATAACTGAACCAAGATCAATCCACATACAGGTTTAAAAACTAATCTGGACAGGGATCTTAACAAATCATTCCACATGTTCCAAACAAAACTTCTCTGAACTAGTAGCTATGGCTTACCGATTTCCTCAAGCTTGAAGATAAACTTGGTTGATATAAACTTCAATCTGAACACACCTCTAACCTGATCAGGACAAGATACCCATGATAGGTTCAAGATCATAAACAGACCAAATCATTTTGGTTACCTAACAAGAACTGAAGCTCAAGCAAAACTGATCTCATCAAACCCATATGTTCTTACCGATAAAATCCAAGGCTAAAAAACTTGGGTGATTATAAACTCTTGAACACCAAACCTTCAGCTCTTAACCACACCAGAACACACTGATTAAAGTCACAGGATGGTGAGAAAGGGTCGTCCAAGCTCACTTCTCTTCCCTGATTTTGTTTTGAATTTTTCAACTAATTTTCTCACAGATTTTTCTCTCTTTCTCTCTGAATTTTATCTGGTTTTTCTTGCAGTAACAGGACGTCCAGAGGAGAGAAGAAGATGTTTTATACCATATGGGGTTGCTTCAGCTCAGGGTTTTCTCTATACACAAAGTGGTAGTTTGGAGAAACATGTGGCAACCAGCTTCAGCACAAGCAGCTCACCTTTCCCTTACAAGAAGAAAACTGCAAGCAGCTGAAGCAAACAGCTTGTGACCAGCATGTGACTTCTAATGAGCAAGCAGGTAAGCAAGTAGGTGCATGTCATGTGACCTAATAACTCAGAAAGCAAGTAGGCTAGAAGGTGCAAGGCATGTGACTGTTCAGAAATAATTTTAAGAGTTTTGTCGATATTTTTTGGACTGTTTCGACTAAATATTTTTCATCATTCGAATCTCGTCCTGCTCTGAATAATTTCGCCTAGCCTGAATAAAAATCAATAATAATAATTAACACTCGACCAGAACCATCAAGAGATGGTTTTTCGACCAAAAGACAGCTTGTCGAGAGATTAATTCACTGTGTCGATTTTTATTTAAATTCTGATCGATCAATCTTCAAACTGATCTTAAAGAATTTTCTCGACCAAAGTTCTATCTGCTCGTGAGGGTTATTACATTTTCCCCCCTCAAAAAAATTCGTCCCCGAATTCAAAAAACGTAACTGTACACTCTTTACTGAACAGTCTCTGAAAGGAGTTCTGGATATTAGATCTGACCTTATATTAATCTGCCCATATCAAAACAACTCATGGTCGATCCCTTGATTCCCCCCAACCGATCATTTCTTTTCTGAGCAGCCACTTTCAAGATAACCAAATTCTTTACTCTGCACAATTCTTGTCAACTGCGGTATGCATACTTTTTCTAACAATCTTGTATCTGTAGACTATTACTTCTCAACCTTTTCTATCTGGCTCTCCCCCATAACAACAACATGAAATTTGGAACGTGAGGTGATGTGCCATACGTGAATGTAACATGTCCAGTCTAGTCAATGTTAACTTGATTAACCGTGCAACAATCAAACAAGAACATGCACGATCAATCACGCCAACATGATTCAGACCAGGGGTGCTACTCTCAAATAAACACACTCACCCATTCCAAGAATGATTTCACTTACAGTATTCTTTACACTTCTGATATATCTGAAATTCTCTTCATAATCTTCTAACTACTACTAGCACTCGACATGAACCACTTGGTGAAATCCCTAGGCTATTGTAGTGAATTCATGTTCAACAAGAATACTGAACATGTTACTTTTTTAGATGTCGACCATCCTTTCAATTCCTTAAACACATCTTCATCTTCCCTGATTATCAGACTGTCTTCTACTCTGCTCCTTTTCATCTTCTACTTTTTAAACGATCAAGTTACTAGAGTACACTTCTTCACCTTTTCCCAAAAGTTCTTCAACACGCCAGACTGATTTGAGTGATACTCGAACACTTAGTAGTATACCATTGTAGGCCAACAATAACTGGTCCTCTTCAAAAGAATTCTTTCCTTAATATCCTATTTGAGCTCAGTAACTAGATAGCCAATCTCATTCTAAATAGAAACATACCGCTCTAACGGAAGTACTATGGAATGGGGAAGGCATACCATAACTTTAACTGGCAGCCCGTACTTCCAAATAGGAACGGTAGACTTGAATTCACAAAAGTGAATCCTCTCTAATACTATGACATCGCTCAGGAACTACAACCATGTGTTGTTCCCGAATCAAACACAATATGGGCGGAGAATTCCATCCATAGGCAAGGTCTCTTACTACACCTTGATCACAATTCACATAAGTTTTTTTTATTTCAATAATTCATACAATTTTAAAAATGCACACAACACACAATGGGATAAGAAGCAAACCTGTGATTGAACCTTTCAGGGGTTTTGACGGTCCAGACAACCATAAAGTGTAGGCTCTACCCAAATAGCCTAACACTTAGATCAAGACTAATGGTAAGGAAGCGTGAACTTGTCCAACTAGTGGTACCCTAGGTATAGGTAAAGGAACCGGGTAACTTTATGGGCAAGGGTAAAATAATCATCCTTAGTCTTCACAAGGGAATCACTGAAGCGCATTGATGCAAATAATCAAGAATTTCTCGCACTTGGACGATCCAGACTATGCTGTCCTGGCATGTCACCACCATAGCAACTCAGCCTCCTCGATCTAGAACTGATGAAACGTACACCCAAAATCATCCCAGCGACTTAATCCACTGATTCAAAATAATCTTCGATCTTCACTGGTTGGGAATTAAACGGTCTGCAGAATTTGGTGAACTTCTTCAGCAATAACTTCTTTAGTATTCGCGTCATACTCTAACATCTCCTCGAAGCTCTGAGACTCCATGGTCTTTTATCTACTACAAAATTCTTGGCTAAGTTCCCAAATATTTTCCATCTGATCTTTGGCTTATTCTCCAAACCATAATCGATGAATAAAAAATTCACTCGACCACATATCTTGATGCTGAAATTGTTGTATATGATTAACTCAACCTGAACCTCCTGGTGGAAACATCCCACTGTACCAACTCCGTAAACTGAATCTTCAATCGGTCCCATATCTTGTGTAGAAAATTCTACTTCATGAACTCTTGAGATCTGTCCAACTCGATCTCACCTCTCTGAAGTAATACTTGACTCTCGACCAACAACTCATCGCGTTCATCTCCAAATAGCTTGCTACCAAATCCTTCATGTAATTCTCTGAACATTGGCCACGTCAATGTTTTCTCTGGGTGTTTCATCCCAAATCTGCCTCAAGCCAAAGTATACCTCAAACGGTTTAGTGTTTCTTCAGTATCTTATGGTCCCACTACTTCTTTCCATCATAAGCTTTAAGATGTCTTGTTGCCAACAGAAACGTGCATGTCTGTCCATCGTCTTGTACTACAGTTGAACCATCTCTTCCTCCAATGCTAAGCTCCAAACAAATGTTGAACAATTCAGGCTTGTACGGCTCTGTTTCTTGTACGGCTCAGCATAAGCTGGAGACTTGACAAGCTGGAAGAATAAGTGCATCTAGGTGATCATGTGCAGTCGCATCGCTCTGAATCGGACCACAAACGACTCCCACCTTGTCATCGATAACACACGAGCCCGGAGATGTATTCGATGTATCAATTCTGTCCCATATCTCTCTCTAAAAAATTGGCATCCCCCACTAGAATTCAAAAGAACGACAGGAAGGCATGACGTTACTGACTCTTAACAGGGCGGTAGTGAACCCCACCATGAGGGTAGCAAACTCGAGTCTGATGATACTAACATCGGTAAGTACGGTCCACCCGTTCAAGCTATTCTCGGTGCTTCTGCTACGAAATATCACTGTTAGGTAACTACCCATGACTATCTATACTAAAATGAAGGAACAAGCCAGCATATCCTAGTTATCCTTGCGACTCATTTTGACTCGAAAAATATTTGAAACAACTCCCATTCTAGCATCGTATAACCATGCTCTGATACCACCTTTGTGACACCCCCGATCGTAGATGAACGGAAATGACACGGTCGATGTTCCTCGATTGTTGATCTGAGGTTCTCAGAATACTTCCGATCGCCTTAGACCAACAACCAAAGAACACCAACGCTCCTATCGGATATAACTCTAGGCTTTTCAACCCGACAGAGCAATACCCGATAGTTAGTTCGTCCGGACAAGGACTAATATCATATGGAACCCGTACTTAAAAAAACATTCTTTATATATCAATCAAAAGCATCTTACAAAATTTGTTATAAATTAACCTCGAGGTTTTCGGTCAACAAATCTTATACATAAGATATATCAAAATGACTTTGCAAGGATAATAAAACTACCGCTGGCTAATGCTGTTCCTTCCCGTCCTAGAGTAAGGTCTCCCGCCTATTGGTTACCTGCATCACAAATGAGTCATAAGTAACTAGTTTACTCAGTGAGCCTAGTCCCGCACCCCAACATATACTAATAATATCTCAAGCAATCAACATCATTTGTATGCAGCGGAAATATATTCCATATCTGGATATTTATTTATAAGGAATATTCTTCCATCATTGTGAATCTAATCATATACCTCACTTCCTATTCTCGTCTCTCATTTCATTCATATATATATATACCAGACCCGAGAAACAACAAAGCCTAAACGAGTCTAGCGAGTTAGCATCACCATCATCGCCATCAGATATTCAAAAATTGAACATCTAACGCTGCATGCAGTTACACGGCCTCCAGGGTGCAACCCCATCATCGTGTCTTTGTGACCTTGTTCCATATCGCAGGACCAATTCACGGTAATCATCATTCATACGAGAATATTTTGGGAGAAAGGTTTATAATAAGACTTCACATGATTAATACTTCCAAACTTAATTATATTTAATACTATACATATGTATTAGTACTTGAGAACAAGTACTAAGGTTTGGAATTAACCTCTATGATCATTCATAAATATTTAGTAAGTGTTTACACTAAGTAAACACCTTACCAATTCAATATTGATCAAGAGACAAAGCCTATCAATCATCTACAATCAGTACGTTCAATCAAGAAATATTCATTCACTACTCATCAATCATCTATCTAGACTCACCTTTGATTCCATGAGATTGGCTAGGGAAGACTAGACTCGAGCTCAACTAATAACACTCCATAACACTCCATACTCATCAATCATCTATCTAGCTCACCTTTGATTCCATGAGATTGGCTACGTAGGGACCGAGCGATCGTCCCGCTCGTCGCTACGTAGCGATCTTGCTCGAGCCAAAGCTCGGTCGCTACGTAGCGACCGAGCGATCGTCCCGCTCGGTCGCTACGTAGCGATCAAGCTCGAGCCAAAGCTCGGTCGCTACGTAGCGACCGAGCGATCGTCCTGCTCGGTCGCTACGTAGCGACCAAGCTCAAGCCAAAGCTCGGTCGCTACGTAGCGACCGAGCGATCGTCCCATTCGGTCGCTACGTAGCGACCGAGCGATCGTTCCGCTCGGTCGCTACGTAGCGACCGAGCTCAAGCCAAAGCTCGGTCACTACGTAGCGACCGAGCGCTCGTCCCGCTCGGTCGCTACGTAGCGACCGGGCTCGAGCCGAAGTTCGGTCGCCGTGTAGCGATTGAACCCTTCCGGACATCGACAGACATCAATCCATGCATTCTCGTCAAATCTTCGAACGATATCTCCCGAAGACCGTAGCAAGCTCAGTCCACGTTTTCCGCTATTCCAACTCATCGATCAAACTTCGCGGATGAGAAACCGCGGAAAATTCGTTGTAAACGTGTCGAGTCAGAAGACGGCCCAAAGGGACCTAAAACACGACTCGAGGCCCATCCTACGATTTCCTAACCCAAAACCCGTAAACCGTAGCACGGTAACTTTTCCAGTGAATTTTCCGGCGGACCGTTTTGCCCCTAACTTCAAATTTTCGCACTTATGTGGTCTTGGCCTGGTTTCATCCGTCTTCCAGTTGCTCTTTTGATTACATCTCAAGAGTGGTTGGAAAGATTGATGTTTGCGGGGAAAATGAACATTCGGCGTATGAGTGGTGATTGGATAGCTAGTGTTTGTAGGATCTGTGCTTGCGCACCCAACTACAGACCAACTATCCCCCTCACTAGCATAGTTTTATGCTTGATGAACTGATCTGGGGCCTGTGTTGCGTACCTATCTGGAAGGAATTGTTAAGCTTTGCTTAAAATGTTGTTTGCGGCATCTCCTTCAGTGGGGAAGTCGTGAACACATAAGCCGACACTTGTGATCCTTGCGTCTTTGCATAATTTATGCATTGTTCGCAAAGGTGAATAAGCTGTTTGCTGATATCTCGGTTGCGGAAATATTATGGCGGTGACTCGAAGAAATTCTGTCCCGCTAAGCATGTTTGTCTCCGGACAAAAGATGACGTTCAAGTCTGCGTCTGTTCCCACTTTCCATGTGTTTGCGGGAATATGACGTGGTCTTGCCCTGATATATGAATGCTACCTGGTTGATCCTGCCAGTAGTCATATGCTTGTCTCAAAGATTAAGCCATGCATGTGTAAGTATGAACGAATTCAGGCTGTGAAACTGTGAATGGCTCATTAAATCAGTTATAGTTTGTTTGGTGGTAACTACTACTTGGATAACCGTAGTAATTCTAGAGCTAATACGTGCAACAAACCCCGACTTCTGGAAGGATGCATTTATTAGATAAAAGGTCGACGCGGGCTCTGCCCGTTGCTCTGATGATTCATGATAACTCGACGGATCGCATGGCCTTAGTGCTGGTGACGCATCATTCAAATTTCTGCCCTATCAACTTTCGATGGTAGGATAGTGGCCTACCATGGTGGTAACGGGTGACAGAGAATTAGGGTTCGATTCCAGAGAGGGAGCCTGAGAAACGGCTACCACATCAAAGGAAGGCAGAAGGCGCGCAAATTACCCTACCCTGACACGGGGAGGTAGTGACAATAAATTACAATACCGGGCTCTTTGATTCTGGTAATTAGAATGAGTACAATCTAAATCCCTTAACAAGGATCCATTGGATGGCAAGTCTGGTGCCAGCAGCCGCGGTAATTCCAGCTCCAATAGCGTATATTTAAGTTGTTGCAGTTAAAAAGCTCGTAGTTGAACCTTGGGATGGGTCGCCCGGTCCGCCTTCGGTGAGCACTGGTCGGCTTGTCTCTTCTGTCGGCGATATGCTCCGGGCCTTAACTGGCCGGGTCGTGCCTCCGGTGCTGTTACTTTGAAGAAATTAGAGTGATCAAAGCAAGCCTACGCTCTGTATACATTAGCATGGGATAACATCATAGGATTTTGATCCTATTGTGTTGGCCTTCGGGATCGGAGTAATGATGAACAGGGACAGTCGGTGTAATAACCCTCACGAACAGATAGAATTTTGGTCGATCAGAATTTAAATAAAAATAGACACAGTGAATTAATCTCTCGACGGGACAGTCTTTTGGTCGAAAGACCATCTCTTAATGGTTCTGGTCGATTGTTAATTATTATTGTCGACTTTATTCATGCTGGGCGAGTTTATTCAGAGCAGGACGAGTTTCGAAGGATGAAAAATATTTAGTCGAAACAGCCCAAAAAATATCGACAAAACTCTTAAATTATTTCTGAACAATCACATGCCTTGCACCTTCTAGCCTACTTGCTTCTTCAATAATTAGGTCACATGACATGAACCTACTTGCTTACCTGCTTGCTCATTAGAAGTCACATGCTGGTCACAAGCTGTTTGCTTCAGCTGCTTGTATCTTTCTTCATGGAAGGGAAATGTTTAGCTACTTGTGCTGCTTGGTGTGCTGAAGCATGTCACCAGCTATCTAACCTCAGCTTTGTCTTTTGTGGGAGCAAACCCTCATCTGAAGCAACTCTTTATGATATAAAATACCCTCTTCTCTGCTCTGGACGTCCTGTTACTGCAAGAAAAACCAGAGAAAAATTCAGAAAGAAAGAGAGAAATAAGAGAGAAAAATCTGAGAGAAAAATCTGTTGAAAAATTCAGAGAAGAGAATTGAGCAAGGACGAACCTTCCTCACCATCTTGTGACTTTAATCAGTGAGTATTTGTGTGGTGAAGAGTTGGAGATTTGCTGTCCTGAAGTTGAGAATCACCCATGTTCTTCAGCCTTTGATTTTAATCGGTAAAGATGTTTGGCGTGGCTTCATCTTAAAATGGAGTATCAGTTGAGTTCAGACAGTGTTTGATTTGAACCGGACTGAAATGGAGTGCTATTAGTTGAGCTCGAGTCTAGTCTTCTGTCACGCCCCCAATCCTGAATAGGATTGTCGGGACGGCCATGGTTCGAGGAAACGTGCAAGCCAGTCATAGGACATCAAGGCAAGCGTTCCATGGTCGAGAAAGAAGGTTAAGAACATAAGGAAACTTAGACTTAACCTTATACAAGCTAAGAGACAGCTAGGATGAGTAAGAGGGTAACTGGACGAAGTGAACGAGTAGCTCGTACAGCTCAATGAAGCTAGGTTCAGTTCACTCCAGCTCAGTCCCTACTAAGTCAGCTCCACTAGCTGGACTACTAGCTCATTCAGATGAGGCAGCTGAGAGTCAGCTCATCTCAGCTAGACGGACTGTCCGGGCTTTAGGCCGATGGTCCGGGTCCGGGTCAGTGGCAGGCCGTGAGGGCCGGCCATGAGGCCATGAGCTGTTGGGTCCTTCGGCAAGGCCGTGAGCTAAGTCCAGGAGGCTTGGGGCGTGGGTTGGGCTTGTGACCGACCCCAAACCCAATCAGAAAGGGCGAAGGGATGCAAGTCGCCGAAAGGGGACAACCCTTGGCCGATGGTGCCCATTCGCTAGCAAGTCATGCCTGTTCGTGGGGCAAGACTTACCCCCTCATTTTCTATAAATATGGGGGCTCTCTGGTCGATTTCATTATCCAACTCCAGAGTAAAATACTCAGAGAAAAACGTAGAGAGAAAGAAAGAGAGAAAGAGAGAGTTCCGGCCAAGAGAATGGCCGATTGTGGTGGTGTTGTGTTCCGGCGACTCTGATCGTTTGAGAACTAACTCCGGTCAAGAATGGGAGATCAAGACAAGGAGAAGAGCATGGAGAACCCAGACGTGGTTCACAAGGTATGTGATGGGCCGTGGCTCCATCAGACCGAACGGGCGGTCCAAGCGACCGCACCGCGGCTCTGCTCGGTTCCTAAGTCCCATCCGGCTCTCCTTATCTGTTTCAATTCGTTTCTCTTCTCTTCTCTCTGGTTAAACACGAAAGGTTGTGTTGGTTGAGTCCAAGGGACACGTTCCTAGGTTTGGCCGAACATAACCAGCCTAGACACGGGTCGATTAGAGGGATGATCCGATCGCACCAAGACTGGGCGGTTAGGATGAACAGTTGGGAATGACCCAAAGGGCACGAGTTGTGAAGAGTCGTGAGTGTCCAAGAGGCACGAATGGCCAAAGGGTACATGTTCCAAACGGTGTCTTTCGGGACAGGTTAGGACCGATCCTTATGGATCAGCCTATGGCTTGTCTAGTTAAGACAAGTTCACGGTTTGTCTAAGCCAAGGTAGAGTCGCAAGGTCTGACCGGTTGCTAAGCCTTCCGGATTAGGCTAGAGGCTTACTCGGCCGATTGGATCCAGGCCTAAGGCCGGATCAGGTAAGGTAGTCCGTTGGGCCATTGAGCCGGACTCCTTTGGCCGGTCGCACCTAGATTCTATCCGGTTAGACGGATTGGTCTTTGGGGACGATCCAGATCTGTTCGTGTGTTCTGTTTATCTATTCTGGACTATCTATCTGATTCTAAGTAAAGGGGTGGTTGGTTGAATGACTTAGGATACGGTAGGTAGGTTCATACGTTTATGATTATGTTGACTGAGGTTTATCTAAGTTCTAGGAACCAAGCCAAGCATTGTAGAATCAATCCGTTCTATTCTCGGTTATTATTAATGCTTATCTGGTTGTGGTGAACTAAGGATGGTTCTGGTCAAGCCAAGGAGCCATGAAGGCTCGGTCAGTGAGAGGCTGTGTAACGTGTGGTTAGATGATGCTAGGGATGAACTAGTGATTGTCTATGAGACTGTTAAGAAGTTGTGTATTGAATCTCATGTTTCTAAGTAATACAAAGTTTATACATTATTA
>NW_022610401.1:0-23175 GCF_000309985.2 Brassica rapa | reverse complement strand
AACTCAATATTTTTGTAGGGGAGCCCATAGATTTTGAGAAAATTTCAAAATATGACAATATTGTTTAATGCCTAGTTGCATCTCTGCACTAACATATGATGATGTTCAAAGAGGTTTGGAGCCTTGGTCGTCTCCGTTTATCAAGAAAATAATAATTTATAGTGGTTATTCCATCGATTTAGGGAGTATTATGAAGTTTTATTAAATTATTGATAAAAACAATTGAAAGATGCTCATTACCATGAAAAAGAGTTTAGCACATTAATACAAATGTAGAATATGGTAGAAATTTAAAACAACACAAAGATTATAGGCTTCAGTATATAAAGTATTTACCAAAACTCAATATTTTGTAGGGGTAGCCCATAGATTTTGAGAAAATTTCAAAAATATGACAATATTGTTTTAATGCCTAGTTGCATCCTGCACTAACATATGATGATTTCAAGAAGGTTTGGAGCCTTGTGCTCTCCGTATCAAGAAATAATAATTTTATAGTGGTTATTCCATCGATTTAGGAGGGAGTGTATTATGAATTTACTAAATTAATTGATAAAAAACAATTGAACGATGCTCATTTACCATGAAATAGTTTAGCATACATTAATACAAATGTAGATATGGTAGAAATTTTAAACAACACAAGATTATAGGCTTCATTATATAAGTATTACAAAAAACTCAATATTTTTGTAGGGAGCCCATAGATTTTGAGAAAATTTCAAAAAATATGACAATATTGTTTAATGCCTAGTTGCATCCTGCACTAACATATGATGATGTTCAAAGAGGTTTGGAGCCTTTGTCGTCTCCGTTTATCAAGAAAATAATAATTATAGTGGTTATTCCATCGATTTAGGAGAGTATTATGAATAGTTTTATAAATTAATTGATAAAAACAATTGAACGATGCTCATTTACCATGAAAAAGAGTTTAGCATACATTAATACAAATGTAGAATATGGTAGAAATTTTAAAACAACACTAAAGATTATAGGCTTCAGTATATAAAGTATTTACCAAAAACTCAATATTTTTGTAGGGGTTTGCCCATAGATTTTGAGAAAATTTCAAAAAATATGACAATATTGTTTTAATGCCTAGTTGCATCCTGCACTAACATATGATGATGTTCAAAAAGGTTTTGGAGCCTTTGTGCTCTCCGTTTATCAAGAAAATAATAATTTTATAGTGGTTATTCCATCGATTTAGGGGGTATTATGAAGTTTTACTAAATTAATTGATAAAAACAATTGAACGATGCTCATTTACCGTGAAAAAGAGTTTAGCATACATTAATACAAATGTAGAATATGGTAGAAATTTTAAAACGCACTAAAGATTATAGATTATAGCTAGTATTATAAAGTATTTACAAAAACTCAATATTTTTGTAGGGGTTAGCCATAGATTTTGAGAAATTTCAAAAAATATGACAATATTGTTTTAATGCCTAGTTGCATCCTGCACTAACATGATGATGATGTTCAAAGAGGTTGGAGCCTTTGTCGTCTCCGTTTATCAAGAAAATAATAATTTATAGTGGTTATTCCATCGATCTTAGGGAGTATTATGAAGTTTTACTAAATTATTGATAAAAACAATTGAACGATGCTCATTTACCATGAAAAAGAGTAGCATACATTAATACAAATGTAGAATATGGTAGAAATTTTAAACAACACTAAAGATTATAGGCTTCAGTATATAAAGTATTTACCAAAAACTCAATATTTTTGTAGGGGTTAACCCATAGATTTTGAGAAAATTTCAAAAAATATGACAATATTGTTTTAATGCCTAGTTGCATCCTGCACTAACATATGATGATGTTCAAAAAGGTTTTGGAGCCTTTGTGCTCTCCGTTTATCAAGAAAATAATAATTTTATAGTGGTTATTCCATCGATTTAGGGGGTATTATGAAGTTTTACTAAATTAATTGATAAAAACAATTGAACGATGCTCATTTACCGTGAAAAATAGTTTAGCATACATTAATACAAATGTAGAATATGGTAGAAATTTTAAAACAACACTAAAGATTATAGGCTTCATTATATAAAGTATTTACAAAAAACTCAATATTTTTGTAGGGAGCCCATAGATTTTGAGAAAATTTCAAAAAATATGACAATATTGTTTTAATGCCTAGTTGCATCCTGCACTAACATATGATGATGTTCAAAGAGGTTTGGAGCCTTTGTCGTCTCCGTTTATCAAGAAAATAATAATTTTATAGTGGTTATTCCATCGATTTAGGGAGTATTATGAAGTTTTATTAAATTATTTGATAAAAACTATTGAAAGAAGCTCATTTACCATGAAAAAGAGTTTAGCATACATTAATACAAATGTAGAATATGGTATAAATTTTAAAACAACACTAAAGATTATAGGCTTCAGTATACAAAGTATTTACCAAAAACTCAATATTTTCTAAGGGGTTAGCCATTGATTTTGAGAAAATTTCAAAAAATATGACAATATTGTTTTAATGCCTAGTTGCATCCTGCACTAACATATGATGATGTTCAAAGAGGTTTGGAGCCTTTGTGCTCTCCGTTTATCAAGAAAATAATAATTTTATAGTGGTTATTCCATCGATTTAGGGAGTATTATGAAGTTTTACTAAATTAATTGATAAAAAAAATTGAACGATGCTCATTTACCATGAAAAATAGTTTAGCATACATTAATACAAATGTAGAATATGGTAGAAATTTTAAAACAACACTAAAGATTATAGGCTTCAGTATATAAAGTATTTACCAAAAACTCAATATTTTTGTAGGGGTTAGCCCATAGATTTTGAGAAAATTTCAAAAAATATGACAATATTGTTTTAATGCCTAGTTGCATCCTGCACTAACATATGATGATGTTCAAAGAGGTTTGGAGCCTTTGTGCTCTCCGTTTATCAAGAAAATAATAATTTTATAGTGGTTATTCCATCGATTTAGGGGGTATTATGAAGTTTTACTAAATTAATTGATAAAAACAATTGAACGATGCTCATTTACCATGAAAAATAGTTTAGCATACATTAATACAAATGTAGAATATGGTAGAAATTTTAAAACAACACTAAAGATTATAGGCTTCAGTATATAAAGTATTTACCAAAAACTCAATATTTTTTAGGGTTAGCCCATAGATTTAAGAAAATTTCAAAAAATATGACAATATTGTTTTAATGTCTAGTTGAATCCTGCACTAACATATGATGATGTTCGAAGAGTTTTGGAGCCTTTGTCGTCTCCGTTTATCAAGAAAATAATAATTTTATAGTGGTTATTCCATCGATTTAGGGAGTATTATGAAGTTTTATTAAATTAATTGATAAAAACAATTGAAAGATGCTCATTTACCATGAAAAAGAGTTTATCATACATTAATACAATTGTAGAATATGGTAGAAATTTTAAAACAACACTAAAGATTATAGGCTTCAGTATATAAAGTATTTACCAAAAACTCAATATTTTTGTAGGGGTTAGCCCATAGATTTTGAGAAAATTTCAAAAAATATGACAATATTGTTTTAATGCCTAGTTGCATCCTGCACTAACATATGATGATGTTCAAAGAGGTTTGGAGCCTTTGTGCTCTCCGTTTATCAAGAAAATAATAATTTTATAGTGGTTATTCCATCGATTGGGAGGGGTATTATGAAGTTTTACTAAATTAATTGATAAAAACAATTGAACGATGCTCATTTACCATGAAAAGAGTTTAGCATACATTAATACAAATGTATAATATGGTAGAAATTTTAAAACAACACTAAGGGTTATAGGCTTCAGTATATAAAGTATTTACCAAAAACTCAATATTTTTGTAGGGGTTAGCCCATAGATTTTGAGAAAATTTCAAAAAATATGACAATATTGTTTTAATGCCTAGTTGCATCCTGCACTAACATATGATGATGTTCAAAAAGGTTTGGAGCCTTTGTCGTCTCTGTTTATCAAGAAAATAATAATTTTATAGTGGTTATTCCATCGATTTAGGGAGTATTATGAAGTTTTACTAAATTAATTGATAAAAACAATTGAACGATGCTCATTTACCATGAAAAAGAGTTTAGCATACATTAATACAAATGTAGAATATGGTAGAAATTTAAAACAACACTAAAGATTATAGGCTTCAGTATATAAAGTATTTACCAAAAACTCAATATTTTTGTAGGGGTTAGCCCATAGATTTTGAGAAAATTTCAAAAAATATGACAATATTGTTTTAATGCCTAGTTGCATCCTGCACTAACATATGATGATGTTCAAAGAGGTTTGGAGCCTTTGTGCTCTCCGTTTATCAAGAAAATAATAATTTTATAGTGGTTATTCCATCGATTTAGGGGTATTATGAAGTTTTACTAAATTAATTGATAAAAACAATTGAACGATGCTCATTTACCATGAAAAAGAGTTTAGCATACATTAATACAAATGTAGAATATGGTAGAAATTTTAAAACAACACTAAAGATTATAGGCTTCAGTATATAAAGTATTTACAAAAAACTCAATATTTTTGTAGGGGTTAGCCCATAGATTTTGAGAAAATTTCAAAAAATATGACAATATTGTTTTAATGCCTAGTTGCATCCTGCACTAACATATGATGATGTTCAAAGAGGTTTGGAGCCTTTGTCGTCTCCGTTTATCAAGAAAATAATAATTTTATAGTGGTTATTCCATCGATTTAGGGAGTATTATGAAGTTTTATTAAATTATTTGATAAAAACAATTGAAAGATGCTCATTTACCATGAAAAAGAGTTTAGCATACATTAATACAAATGTAGAATATGGTAGAAATTTTAAAACAACACTAAAGATTATAGGCTTCAGTATACAAAGTATTTACCAAAAACTCAATATTTTTGTAGGGGTTAGCCCATAGATTTTGAGAAAATTTCAAAAAATATGACAATATTGTTTTAATGCCTAGTTGCATCCTCCACTAACATATGATGATGTTCAAAGAGGTTTGGAGCCTTTTTGCTCTCCGTTTATCAAGAAAATAATAATTTTATAGTGGTCATTCCATCGATTTAGGGGGTATTATAAAGTTTTACTAAATTAATTGATAAAAAAAATTGAACGATGCTCATTTACCATGAAAAAGAGTTTAGCATACATTAATACAAATGTAGAATATGGTAGAAATTTTAAAACAACACTAAAGATTATAGGCTTCAGTATATAAAGTATTTACCAAAAACTCAATATTTTTGTAGGGTTAGCCCATAGATTTTGAGAAAATTTCAAAAAATATGACAATATTGTTTTAATGCCTAGTTGCATCCTGCACTAACATATGATGATGTTCAAAGAGGTTTGGAGCCTTTGTGCTCTCCGTTTATCAAGAAAATAAAAATTTTATAGTGGTTATTACATCGATTTAGGGGGTATTATGAAGTTTTACTAAATTAATTGATAAAAACAATTAAACGGTGCTCATTTACCATGAAAAATAGTTTAGCATACATTAATACAAATGTAGAAATATGGTAGAAATTTTAAAATTATATGCTTCAGTATATAAAGTACTTACCAAAAACTCAATATTTTTGTAGGGGGTTATCCCATAGATTTTGAGAAAATTTCAAAAAATATGACAATATTGTTTTAATGCCTAGTTGCATCCTGCACTAACATATGATGATGTTCAAAGAGGTTTGGAGCCTTTGTGCTCTCCGTTTATCAAGAAAATAATAATTTTATAGTGGTTATTCCATCGATTTAGGGGGTATTATGAAGTTTTACTAAATTAATTGATAAAAAAAATTGAACGATGCTCATTTACCATGAAAAATAGTTTAGCATACATTAATACAAATGTAGAAATATGGTAGAAATTTTAAAACAACACTAAAGATTATAGGCTTCAGTATATAAAGTATTTACCAAAAACTCAATATTTTTGTAGGGGGTTTGCCCATAAATTTTGAGAAAATTTCAGAAAATATGACAATATTGTTTTAATGCCTAGTTGCATCCTGCACTAACATATGATGATGTTAAAAGAGGTTTGGAGCCTTTGTCGTCTCCGTTTATCAAGAAAATAATAATTTTATAGTGGTTATTCCATCGATTTAGGGAGTATTGTGAAGTTTTATTAAATTATTTGATAAAAACAATTGAAAGATGCTCATTTACCATGAAAAAGAGTTTAGCATACATTAATACAAATGTAGAATATGGTAGAAATTTTAAAACAACACTAAAGATTATAGGCTTCAGTATATAAAGTATTTACCAAAAACTCAATATATTTGTAGGGGGTTATAGCCCATAGATTTTGAGAAAATTTCAAAAAATATGACAATATTGTTTTAATGCCTAGTTGCATCCTTCACTAACATATGATGATGTTCAAAGGGGTTTGGAGCCTTTGTCGTCTCCATTTATCAAGAAAATCATAATTTATAATGGTTATTCCATCGATTTAGGGAGTATTATGAAGTTTAACTAAATTAATTGATAAAAACAATTAAACGATGCTCATTTACCATGAAAAAAAGTTAAGCATACATTAATACAAATGTACAATATGGTAGAAATTTTAAAACAACACTAAAGATTATAGGCTTCAGTATATAAAGTATTTACCAAAAACTCAATATATTTGTAGGGGTTAGCCCGTAGATTTTGAGAAAATTTCAAAAAATATGACAATATTGTTTTAATACCTAGTTGCATCCTGAACTAACATATGATGATGTTCAAAGAGGTTTGGAGCCTTTGTGCTCTCCGTTTATCAAGAAAATAATAATATTATAGTGGTTATTCCATCGATTTAGGGGGTATTATGAAGTTTTACTAAATTAATTGATAAAAAAAATTGAACGATGCTCATTTACCATGAAAAATAGTTTAGCATACATTAATACAAATGTAGAAATATGGTAGAAATTTTAAAACAACACTAAAGATTATAGGCTTCATTATATAAAGTATTTACCAAAAACTCAATATTTTTGTAGGGGTTAGCCCATAGATTTTGAGAAAATTTCAAAAAATATGACAATATTGTTTTAATGCCTAGTTGCATCCTGCACTAACATATGATGATGTTCAAAGAGGTTTGGAGCCTTTGTCGTCTCCGTTTATCAAGAAAATAATAATTTTATAGTGGTTATTCCATCGATTTAGGGAGTATTATGAAGTTTTATTAAATTATTTGATAAAAACAATTTTTTTTTTTTTTTTGACATCGAACGGCCATTCTATTACTCAAGCTTGAGGAGGTCTGGGTAACCAGACCGGAATAGAACAACCAATGAAAAGTAACTCCCTATGGAAGGATCTAGCATTCTTAGCTAAAAAGTCTGAAAACTGGTTTCTCGCTCGTGGAACATGAGTGATACTAAACTCCGGGAAGCATATTCGTAGCGTCTCTATCCTCTCCAATTCCGTCGCAAAGCTAGGCCACGCATGAGGATCATCTAACATTGCGATCAGCTCCTTGCAGTCCGTCCCAAAACGCTGGCATGTTGAGTGCTGTAGCATATTCTCCATTGCCCACCGTAGCGCTTCTACTTCCGAATGCAAGGCTGATTCTCGTCGAGGAAGATTCTTCATCCCCATGAGCTGAGTATTTCCCGTATTGTCCATCCAAACCCATCCAAGTCCACTGAAGTTGGCAGATGATGTCCAAGATCCATCCAGCAAGCAAATATTACCCAAGCTTATGACTTGAGGGTTCGTGATATTATTCTCTTGTACCATAGGTTGTGCCACTTCGTTCGCATCAAACCAGGCCTGACATTCACTCTCTGCATAGCGGACTAACTCCAAAGGATCTCTATCTATCCCCTTGAATAGTTTATCATTCCTACCTTTCCAGATATACCAAATTATCCAGGGAAAAGGATCTCTGTCTTGTTCCGGCTCAATAATAGAGTTTTTTCTCCAGAATAGGTAGTCCATATTGGCGTAGACACTCGGTAATGGAAATATCTCTGGGCTTGTTGGGGTTGCCGATAAGGTCCAAGCTTGTAGCGCTGGCGGGCATTCAAAGATAGCATGTGTGACAGATTCTTCCAATTCTCCGCATCTTGGGCAGTAGTTATCACATCGCATATTACGTCTTACTAAATTCCTTGTTACTGCAACATGCCCAGTCAATAACTGCCAAATAAGATGACATATTTTCGTAGGCGCTTTTAACTTCCAAGCAAAGGCTTGAAGCTTGGTAATACTCGGTTCCAATATCTCCTGTGCTTCCGCCGTCTTCAATAAATTCTGGGCCACCCAATATCCAGATTTAACCGAGTATTGGCCATTCCTTGTGTAGCTCCAGCAAAAAGTATCGCGCCGGTGAGATGAACTTATAGCCAAACTCCTTATAAGCGGTATGTCCTCGGGGTTGACATAATTCTCCAATAATCCAACATCCCAATCCTTCCCTATCTGATCAATGAGATCGCTTACTCTCATGTTAGGATGCATTACTGGTGCCACAGGGACAGCCGGCCTCGCTGGGATCGTTGGGATCCACGGATCCTCCCACACCTTTACTTCATAACCTGAGTGTATCTTCTGTCTGATTCCCAGCAATAATAACTTCCTTGCAGCAGAAATGCTAGTCCACACATAAGATGGGCAGCTAGCAGAGTTTACTCCCAGCGGTGAGGTTAATCTGTAGTATCTCCCCTTCAATACCCGAGCGACCAATGAGTCTGGGAATTAAACCAACCTCCATAGTTGTTTTGCCAACAATGCCAGATTGAACTCATGGATCATACGAAACCCAATCCCTCCTTCCTCCCTTGGTAGGCAAACTTTTTCCCATTTCGCCCAGTGAATTCCTCTCTTTGGTGGGTTTGAACTCCACCAGAACCGTGCGATGGCACTAGCTAGGTTTTCACATATCTCTAAGGGGAGCAGGAAAGTAGACATGACATAAGTCGGAAGAGCTAGCAGAATAGATTTTATCAGAACTTCCTTCCCTCCTTTTGAAAGCCACCTACCCGTCCACCCATTTACCCTGTGCATTAACTTATCCTTGAGGAATGCAAACAATTTGCACTTGGAACCACTTATATCTTCTGGGATACCTAAGTAGGTTCCCATCCCTCCTTCATTTTGTATACCCATTGCATCTTTGATCTCTTGCCTGGTATTTGCATTGATCCGCTTACCAAAGAGTAAGGACGACTTATCGAAGTTGATACATTGGCCAGAAGCTTTACCATATTTCCTGACTACTTTCATTACTTCTTCACATTCACGGGGCTCCGCCTTACAGAAGAAAAGGCTATCATCAGCAAAGAGAAGGTGAGATACCGAAGGGCACGCGCGTGTGACACGCATCCCCGTTATCTTCCCTTGATTCTCTGCATGATTAAGAAGGCTAGCGAGCGCTTCCGTGCATAGAATAAAAATGAAAGGAGACAAAGGATCTCCTTGTCTTAAGCCTCTACCAGGTACGATATTTCCTCTTGGTTGCCCATTCATAAGCACCTTATATTTTACCGACGTAATGCATCGCATTATCCAGATTATCCACGTCTCTGAGAATCCCATTTTGCGCATGACGGCTTCAATGAATGACCACTCCATTCTGTCATATGCTTTGCTCATGTCCGTCTTAATAGCCATCCTTTTGTTGCGACCACTTGGTTTAGTCCTCAGCGCGTGGAACATCTCTTGGGCAATCATAATATTGTCTGAAATCTGTCTCCCAGCAACAAAGGCTGACTGGGTCTCTGAAATCAAGCCTGGTAGCACTTTCTTTAATCTCTGGCATAAGACCTTCGAAATTATTTTATAGCTTACATTACACAAGCTTATTGGTCGGAATTGAGCCATATCATTCGGCTTGGCCGTCTTCGGGATGAGACATATATTTGTATCATTTAATCCATTCACCACCGTTCCCTCGATAAGGAAGTTATTAACCATAAGAGTTAAATCATCCTTTACAATATCCCAGAATTTCTGATAGAATAGCGCAGTCATCCCATCTGGTCCTGGAGCCTTCTCTGGATGCATAGCAAAAAGAGCCAATTTGACCTCCCATTCCGTTACCGGAGCTGTAAGGTTCTCATTCATTGCCCCAGTGATTGTCGTAGGAACTTGAGCTAACGCCTCTTCAATGTCCTCAGGGTTAGACGATTCAAAGATCTGTCTAAAATAACTAGTAGCAATGGCTATTAAACCCTCTTCATCCTCAACCATATTTCCATTCGCATCTTGGAGCTGCGTAATTTTATTCCTGGCTCTTCTCTGTTTTGTTAGTGCATGAAAAAACTTTGTATTTCTATCCCCCTCTCTTAGCCAGAACACTCGACTCTTCTGTTTCCAGAACATTTCTTCTGTTTTAAGAGCATTAGAGAGGTCCTTCAATGCTGAGGCAATTTCTTCAGTGGTAGCATTGTCATCCGCATACATACCCTCCACTTTCTCTTTCAATTCCTCCACCAGTCTCGCAGAGTTGACATTATGCTGCCTCCTCCATTCCCCCAAAGCTTTTCGACAGCTAGAGATATGTTCCATGATAGTCGCTTCTGGAGGTAAATCAGGAGATTTCCATCCCTCCAGGATGACCTGCCTTAGCTCCTCGTTGTCTAGCCATCTTTTATCAAACTTAAATTTTTTTGATCTCCTCAATGGTTTTACGAGTATATCTGCGAGAATCGGACGATGATCCGATCCCCACAATCTCATATACTTGACACTCGAGTGAGGAAACTTCTCATGCCAATCTGCATTTCCTACTGCCCTGTCTAAGCGACACCTAATGGTCATTCCACCTGCTCTTTTACCTACCCATGAAAGCATGTCTCCCGTGAAAGGGAACTCTAGCATTCCACAATCACTAAGCATCTGCTTAAAAGGCAGGAAAGAACTATCAGCCCGTTGTCTTCCTCCTACTTTTTCATCATGACCCGTAATTTCATTGAAATCCCCTATCATAAACCAAGGTCCAGATCTTGTTGTTGAGAAACGCGTAAGACGTTCCCAAACTTGATCACGTCTTTCTAATACAGGATCCCCATAAACGAATGTCATATAGACTTTTATTCCATCAATGACTGCCTCAATGTCAATCATACGGTTATTCGAAAATAAAACATTAACTTGAAATTCATCCATAAAAAATAAAGCTGAACCTCCGCTGAGACCAAGTGGCTCAACAGTAAACAAATGATCAAACCCTAAGTCGGCCTGAATGTTTTGCAACATCAGCCTCCTGTTCTTTGTTTCAGAAAGGAACACAAGTCCTGGGCGATGCTTCTGACACATCTCCGTAAGGCGTCGAACTGTGAGGTCGTTCCCAATCCCCCGACAGTTCCAACTGATTGTCTTCATTGATGGCGTCGCGATGAGTATTTGGAACTCATCAAACCATCATGTTTTGACGCCTTCTCTTTGTCCTTACTAGAGCCATTATAACGTCTTGGCTTTTCACCACCCTCCGCTACATGTGAGGCTGTGGCCGTTGATCGTTTGCTTGGAGATCCCCTACGAAGGATCTCGAACTTCCTGTTATTAATGCCCAAAGGGGCACTACGTTTCGCACCCAGCTTCTTAGTCCGTGATGACCTCGAGCTGCTACGCCGTCCCAAGTCCTGAAGAGACCTCAGTTGAGGTTGTCTATCCTCCAACTCCATAAGATCTAAGCCTAGCAGGTCCTCGCCATCGTCTCCATCAGCCATCAGTGCACCCTCAGACTGTTTCATTATCTCCATATCACTCAGCGCCCCAATGATAAGATCATCGGCATGACTCGACTCGCCGTTAGGGGAGAACGCAAGAGCTCTAGCCTCACCCCTATCACGTAAAGTAACGTTTTCCTCCATAGGATGATCTGCACGCACCGGAGTCACAATGGTACTTGCTATCTTTCTGTTGCTTGTTTTTTCACCACTCCTCATCTCAGCCAAATCAACTATGGGACGTGATTTGTGCTCAGGAGATTGTTCATAAGGAACTATCTCACCGGACATAGCTCCTCGAATCATTGCATCCTCATCAACAGCAGACTGACCCCTTCCCACTTCATGCGTCTTCGGTTTCACTTTCCATGCCTTCTCGTTAGGACGCGCATAGGGACCAGAATTATCCCGTGCCCTACCATACCTGGTCCTCCTTAACTGATCGTCTCTGCTACGGATAATCCTATCCGAGTGACGACCCCGACTGCTGTCGTTCTCCCAGTAGCGAGGCCCCTGTCCTCGCGTACTCTTATCATCATACCTTACCGGCTTAGACTGCAGCGACGACGTATAATATCGTGAAGATTGCAGCTCCCGGTTCTGCAGCGACGACTGCTGGGAGGGTCTAGCATTTACCAGAGCATCACGACTCCAGTTTTGGCGAGGCATATCCTGAGCCCGCTGCACTCGAGAAAAAACATCAGGCCTTTCCACATGTTGTAACCGTGATCTAACATCCATTGAGGGGCAATATCCCTTCTCATGAGATAGCAGACCACAGATTGTACAATGTTTGAAAAGCTTGTCGTACTTTATTTCGATCGTAACCTCATCACCCTCATATTCCACTTTCCTAGAGAACTTCAGTGGACGGCGTGAATCAACGTCTATGAGCATGCGCCCCTCAGTGAGCTCCAGAGTATCGACATGACCGAGTCTACCACCTATGTTTCTTAGGTTCATGTCAGTCCAAAGATGAAGAGGGAAACCAATGAGCTGAACCCAAAAAGGAATAATCCATGGGTAATCATCATGCACTATGGGTTCCCAACGCACCAGTACAAACATACAGAAGTTGTAATGGAATGGGCCTCTTCTCAGAACAGACTTTAGATCCTCCTCAGACATGAAGTTTAATAAAAACTTCCCATTCCCAAGATCATTGGCAGTGATTCTCTCAGACAAACCCCACTGAGAAGGCATTGTTTGCAACAGCTTCTCTACATTCTGTGTCTTTGGATTAAGGACCTTGCCAATAAGAGACAATCCAAATTCCTTGATTACAAAAGAATCATCGCGATCCACCAGCTTTATAGGTTCATCATCATCCTCATAGAGGATCCCTTTGCCCTTGATATCCGCTTGATGAGCAGATCGGAAACGGTTGAAAGACCCCATACAAAGATATGGAATCACGCAGGACTGTAAACAACAGTACGAACCCACGAATGAAATCGAGACAGGCCAAAGAGCCTTGTTATCTGAGATGGATCGTAGATTCCCCAAACCGTTGATTAAGAGCGTGTTGACGTAGAAACCACGAGTGAAATAGAAACGATTTGCTGTGAGAACTATGGTGATTGCTGGAGAAGAAACCGATTTGAAACCTTTAGCGTCCACGTGAAGCAACGACGGCTGATGTCTACGTCAAGGAACGTAGAGATCAGATGGAGATCGAAAATCCAATGAGAAATCCGATCTAAAAAGCTGCTTCCATGATCAAACCATGATCGCCATGATCGCCTTTTGCTGGAGCGCCGCTAGGATAAAAACAATTGAAAGATGCTCATTTACCATGAAAAAGAGTTTAACATACATTAATACAAATGTAGAATATGGTAGAAATTTTAAAACAACACTAAAGATTATAGGCTTCAGTATATAAAGTATTTACCAAAAACTCAATATTTTTGTAGGGGTTTGCCCATAGATTTTGAGAAAATTTCAAAAAATATGACAATATTGATTTAATGCTTAGTTGCATCCTGAACTAACATATGATGATGTTCAAAGAGGTTTGGAGCCTGTGTGCTCTCCGTTTATCAAGTAAATAATAATTTTATAGTGGTTATTCCATCGATTTAGGGGGTATTATGAAGTTTTACTAAATTAATTGATAAAAAAAATTGAACGATGCTCATTTACCATGAAAAATAGTTTAGCATACATTAATACAAATGTAGAAATATGGTAGAAATTTTAAAACAACACTAAAGATTATAGGCTTCAGTATATAAAGTATTTACCAAAACCTCAATATTTTTGTAGGGGTTAGCCCATAGATTTTGAGAAAATTTCAAAAAATATGACAATATTGTTTTAATGCCTAGTTGCATCCTGCACTAACATATGATGATGTTCAAAGAGGTTTGGAGCCTTTGTGCTCTCCGTTTATCAAGAAAATAAAAATTTTATAGTGGTTATTACATCGATTTAGGGGGTATTATGAAGTTTTACTAAATTAATTGATAAAAACAATTAAACGGTGCTCATTTACCATGAAAAATAGTTTAGCATACATTAATACAAATGTAGAAATATGGTAGAAATTTTAAAACAACACTAAAGATTATATGCTTCAGTATATAAAGTATTTACCAAAAACTCAATATTTTTGTAGGGGGGTTAGCCCATAGATTTTGAGAAAATTTCAAAAAATATGATAATATTGTTTTAATGCCTAGTTGCATCCTGCACTAACATATGATGATGTTAAAAGAGGTTTGGAGCCTTTGTCGTCTCCGTTTATCAAGAAAATAATAATTTTATAGTGGTTATTCCATCGATTTCGGGAGTATTGTGAAGTTTTATTAAATTATTTGATAAAAACAATTGAAAGATGCTCATTTACCATGAAAAAGAGTTTAGCATACATTAATACAAATGTAAAACATGGTAGAAATTTTAAAACAACACTAAAGATTATAGGCTTCAGTATATAAAGTATTTACCAAAAACTCAATATATTTGTAGGGGGTTATAGCCCATAGATTTTGAGAAAATTTCAAAAAATATGACAATATTGTTTTAATGCCTAGTTGCATCCTTCACTAACATATGATGATGTTCAAAGGGGGTTGGAGCCTTTGTGCTCTCCGTTTATCAAGAAAATCATAATTTATAGTGGTTATTCCATCGATTTAGGGGGTATTATGAAGTTTTACTAAATTAATTGATAAAAAAAATTGAACGATGCTCATTTACTATGAAAAATAGTTTAGCATACATTAATACAAATGTAGAAATATGGTAGAAATTTTATAACAACACTAAAGATTATAGGCTTCAGTATATAAAATATTTACCAAAAACACAATATTTTTGTAGGGGTTAGCCCATAGATATTGAGAAAATTTCAAAAAATATGACAATATTGTTTTAATGCCTAGTTGCATCCTGCACTAACATATGATGATGTTCAAAGAGGTTTGGAGCCTTTGTGCTCTCCGTTTATCAAGAAAATAATAATATTATAGTGGTTATTTCATCGATTTAGGGGGTATTATGAAGTTTTACTAAATTAATTGATAAAAAAAATTGAACGATGCTCATTTACTATGAAAAATAGTTTAGCATACATTAATACAAATGTAGAAATATGGTAGAAATTTTAACAACACTAAATTATAGGCTTCAGTATATAAAATATTTACCAAAACACAATATTTGTAGGGGTTAGCCCATAGATATTGAGAAATTTCAAAAAATATGACAATATTGTTTTAATGCCTAGTTGCATCCTGCACTAACATATGATGATGTTCAAAGAGGTTGGAGCCTTTGTGCTCTCCGTTTATCAAGAAAATAATAATTTTATAGTGGTTATTCCATCGATTTAGGGGGTATTATGAAGTTTTACTAAATTAATTGATAAAAACAATTGAACGATGCTCATTTACCGTGAAAAATAGTTTAGCATACATTAATACAAATGTAGAATATGGTAGAAATTTTAAAACAACACCAAAGATTATAGGCTTCATTATATAAAGTATTTACCAAAAACTCAATATTTTTGTAGGGGTTAGCCCATAGATTTTGAGAAAATTTCAAAAAATATGACAATATTGTTTTAATGCCTAGTTGCATCCTGCACTAACATATGATGATGTTCAAAGAGGTTTGGAGCCTTTGTCGTCTCCGTTTATCAAGAAAATAATAATTTTATAGTGGTTATTCCATCGATTTTAGGGAGTATAGAAGTTTTATTAAATTATTTGATAAAGACAATTGAAAGATGCTCATTTACCATGAAAAAGAGTTTAGCATACATTAATACAAATGTAGAATATGGTAGAAATTTTAAAACAACACTAAAGATTATAAGCTTCAGTATATAAAGTATTTACCAAAAACTCAATATTTTTGTAGGGGTTTGCCTATAGATTTTGAGAAAATTTCAAAAAATATGACAATATTTATTTAATGCTTAGTTACATCCTGAACTAACATATGATGATGTGCAAAGAGGTTTGGAGCCTGTGTGCTCTCCGTTTATCAAGTAAATAATAATTTATAGTGGTTATTCCATCGATTTAGGGGGTATTATGAAGTTTTACTAAATTAATTGATAAAAAAAATTGAACGATGCTCATTTACCATGAAAATAGTTTAGCATACATTAATACAAATGTAGAAATATGGGGAAAATTTTAAAACAACACTAAGATTATAGGCTTCAGTATATAAAGTATTTCCAAAAACTCAATATTTTTGTAGGGGTTAGCCCATAGATTTTGAGAAAATTTCAAAAAATATGACAATATTGTTTTAATGCCTAGTTGCATCCTGCACTAACATATGATGATTTAAAAGAGGTTTGGAGCCTTTGTCGTCTCCGTTTATCAAGAAAATAATATTTTATAGTGGTTATTCCATCGATTTCGGGAGTATTGTGAAGTTTTATTAAATTATTTGATAAAAACAATTGAAAGATGCTCATTTACCATGAAAAGAGTTTAGCATACATTAATACAAATGTAAAAATGGTAGAAATTTTAAAACAACACAAAGATTATAGGCTTCAGTATATAAAGTATTTACCAAAAACTCAATTTTTGTAGGGGGTTATAGCCCATAGATTTTTGAAAATTTCAAAAATATGACAATATTGTTTTAATGCCTAGTTGCATCCTTCACTAACATATGATGATGTTCAAAAGGGGTTTGGAGCCTTTGTCGTCTCCGTTTATCAAGAAAATAATAATTTATAGTGGTTATTCCATCGATTTAGGGAGTATTATGAAGTTTAACTAAATTAATTGATAAAACAATTAAACGATGCTCATTTACCATGAAAAAAAGTTTAGCATACATTAATCAAATGTAGAATATGGTAGAAATTTTAAAACAACACTAAAGATTATAGGCTTCAGTATATAAAGTATTTACCAAACTCAATATTTTTGTAGGGGTTAGCCCATAGATTTTGAGAAATTTCAAAAAAATATGACAATATTGTTTTAATACCTAGTTGCATCCTGACTAACATATGATGATGTTCAAAGAGGTTTGGAGCCTTGTGCTCTCCGTTTATCAAGAAAATAATAATATTTATAGTGGTTATTTCATCATCGATTTAGGGGGTATTATGAAGTTTTACTAAATTAATTGATAAAAAAATTGAACGATGCTCATTTACCATGAAAAATAGTTTAGCATACATTAATACAAATGTAGAAATATGGTAGAATTTTAAAACAACACTAAAGATTATAGGCTTCAGTATATAAAGTATTTACCAAAAACTCAATATTTTGTAGGGGTGCCCATAGATTTTGAGAAAATTTCAAAAATATGACAATATTGTTTTAATGCCTAGTTGCATCCTGCACTAACATATGATGATGTTCAAAGAGGTTTGGAGCCTTTGTGCTCTCCGTTTATCAAGAAAATAAAAATTTTATAGTGGTTTATTCCATCGATTTGGGGGTATTATGAAGTTTTACTAATTAATTGATAAAAACAATAAACGATGCTCATTTACCATGAAAAATAGTTTAGCATACATTAATACAAATGTAGAATATGGTAGAAATTTTAAAACAACACTAAAAATTATAGGCTTCAGTATATAAAGTATTTACCAAAAACTCAATATTTTTGTAGGGGTTAGCCCATAGATTTTGAGAAAATTTCAAAAAATATGACAATATTGTTTTAATGCCTAGTTGCATCCTGCACTAACATATGATGATGTTCAAAGAGGTTTGGAGCCTTTGTGCTCTCCGTTATCAAGAAAATAATAATTTTATAGTGGTTATTCCATCAATTTAGGGGTATTATGAAGTTTTACTAAATTAATTGATAAAAACAATTGAACGATGCTCATTTACCATGAAAAAATAGTTTAGCATACATTAATACAAATGTAGAATATGGTAGAAATTTTAAAACACACTAAAGATTATAGGCTTCAGTTATAAAGTATTTACCAAAAACTCAATATTTTTGTAGGGGTTAGCCCATAGATTTTGAGAAATTTCAAAAAATATGACAATATTGTTTTAATGCCTAGTTGCATCCTGCACTAACATATGATGATGTTAAAGAGGTTTGGAGCCTTTGGCGTCTCCGTTTATCAAGAAAATAATAATTTTATAGTGGTTATTCCATCGATTTAGGGAGTATTATGAAGTTTTATTAAATTATTTGATAAAAACAATTAAAAGATGCTCATTTACCATGAAAAAGAGTTTAGCATATATTAATACAAATGTAGAATATGGTAGAAATTTTAAAACAACACTAAAGATTATAGGCTTCAGTATATAAAGTATTTACCAAAAACTCAATATTTTTGTAGGGGTTGCCCATAGATTTTGAGAAAATTTCAAAAAATATGACAATATTGTTTTAATGCCTAGTTGCATCCTGAACTAACATATGATGATGTTCAAAGAGGTTTGGAGCCTTTGTGCTCTCCGTTTATCAAGAAAATAATAACTTTATAGTGGTTATTCCATCGATTTAGGGAGTATTATGAAGTTTTACTAAATTAATTGATAAAAACAATTGAACGATGCTCATTTACCATGAAAAATAGTTTAGCATACATTAATACAAATGTAGAATATGGTAGAAATTTTAAAACAACATTAAAGATTATAGGCTTCAGTATACAAAGTATTTACCAAAAACTCAATATTTTTTGTAGGGGTTAGCCCATAGATTTTGAGAAAATTTCAAAAAATATGACAATATTGTTTTAATGCCTAGTTGCATCCTGCACTAACATATGATGATGTTCAAAGAGGTTTGGAGCCTTTGTGCTCCCCGTTTAAAGAAAAATAATAATTTTATAGTGGTTATTCCATCGATTTAGGGGTATTATGAAGTTTTACTAAATTAATTGATAAAAACAATTGAACGATGCTCATTTACCATGAAAATAGTTTAGCATACATTAATACAAATGTAAATATGGTAGAAATTTTAAAACAACACTAAAGATTATAGGCTTCAGTATATAAAGTATTTACCAAAAACTCAATATTTGTAGGGGTTAGCCCATAGATTTTGAGAAAATTTCAAAAAATATGACAATATTGTTTTAATGCCTAGTTGCATCCTGCACTAACATATGATGATGTTCAAAGAGGTTTGGAGCCTTTGTCGTCTCCGTTTATCAAGAAAATAATAATTTTATAGTGGTTATTCCATCGATTTAGGGAGTATTATGAAGTTTTACTAAATTAATTGATAAAAACAATTGAACGATGCTCATTTACCATGAAAAAAAGTTTAGCATACATTAATACAAATGTAGAATATGGTAGAAATTTTAAAACAACACTAAAGATTATAGGCTTCAGTATATAAAGTATTTACCAAAAACTCAATATTTTTGTAGGGGTTAGCCCATAGATTTTGAGAAAATTTCAAAAAATATGACAATATTGTTTTAATGCCTAGTTGCATCCTGCACTAACATATGATGATGTTCAAAGAGGTTTGGAGCCTTTGTGCTCTCCGTTTATCAAGAAAATAATAATTTTATAGTGGTTATTTCCATCGATTTAGGGAGGTATTATGAAGTTTACTAAATTAATTGATAAAAACAAATGAACGATGCTCATTTACCATGAAAATAGTTTAGCATACATTAATACAAATGTAGAATATGGTAGAATTTTAAAACAACACTAAAGATTATAGGCTTCAGTATATAAAGTATTTACCAAAACTCAATATTTTTGTAGGGGTTAGCCCATAGATTTTGAGAAATTTCAAAAAATATGACAATATTGTTTTAATGCCTAGTTGCATCCTGCACTAACATATGATGATGTTCAAAGAGGTTTGGAGCCTTTGTGCTCTCCGTTTATCAAGAAAATAATAATTTATATTGGTTATTCCATCGATTTAGGGGGTATTATGAAGTTTTACTAAATTAATTGATAAAAACAATTGAACGATGCTCATTTACCATGAAAAAGAGTTTAGCATACATTAATACAAATGTAGAATATGGTAGAAATTTTAAAACAACACTAAAGATTATAGGCTTCAGTATATAAAGTATTTACCAAAAACTCAATATTTTTGTAGGGGTTAGCCCATAGATTTTGAGAAAATTTCAAAAATATGACAATATTGTTTTAATGCCTAGTTGCATCCTGCACTAACATATGATGATGTTCAAAGAGGTTTGGAGCCTTTGTCGTCTCTGTTTATCAAGAAAATAATAATTTTATAGTGGTTATTCCCTCGATTTAAGGAGTATTATGAAGTTTTATTAAATTATTTGATAAAAACAATTGAAAGATGCTCATTTACCACGAAAAAGAGTTAAGCATACATTAATACAAATGTAGAATACGGTAGAAATTTTAAAACAACACTAAAGATTATAGGCTTCAGTATATAAAGTATTTACCAAAAACTCAATATTTTTGTAGGGGTTTGCCCATAGATTTTGAGAAAATTTCAAAAAATATGACAATATTGTTTTAATGCCTAGTTGCATCCTGCACTAACATATGATGATGTTCAAAGAGGTTTGGAGCCTTTGTGCTCTCCGTTTATCAAGAAAATATTAATTTATAGTGGTTATTCCATCGATTTATGGGGTATTATGAAGTTTTACTAAATTAATTAATAAAAACAATTGAACGATGCTCATTTACCGTGAAAATAGTTTAGCATACATTAATACAAATGTAGAATATGGTAGAAATTTTAAAACAACACTAAAGATTATAGGCTTCAGTATATAAAGTATTTACCAAAAACTCAATATTTTTGTAGGGGTTAGCCTATAGATTTGAGAAAATTTCAAAAAATATGACAATATTGTTTTAATGCCTAGTTGCATCCTGCACTAACATATGATGATGTTCAAAGAGGTTTGGAGCCTTTGTGCTCTCCGTTTATCAAGAAAATAATAATTTTATATTGGTTATTCCATCGATTTAGGGGGTATTATGAAGTTTTACTAAATTAATTGATAAAAACAATTGAACGATGCTCATTTACCATGAAAAAAAGTTTAGCATACATTAATACAAATGTAGAATATGGTAGAAATTTTAAAACAACACTAAAGATTATAGGCTTCAGTATATAAAGTATTTACCAAAAATTTTTAGGGGGGTTATAGCCCATAGATTTTGAGAAAATTTCAAAAAATATGACAATATTGTTTTAATGCCTAGTTGCATCCTGCACTAACATATGATGATGTTCAAAGAGGTTTGGAGCATTTGTTGTCTCCCGTTTTTCAAGAGAATAGTGATTTTATAGTGGTTATTCCATCGATTTAGGGATTTTTATGAAGTTTTAATAAATTAATTGATAAAAAAAAATTAAACGATGCTCATAAATGTAGAATATAGTAGAAATTTTAAAACAACACTAAAGTTTATAGGCTTTAGTATATAAAGTATTTACCAAAAACTCAATATTTTTGTAGGGGTTAGCCCATAGATTTTGAAAAAATTTCAAAAAGTAAGACAATATTGTTTTAATGCCTAGTTTCATCCTTCACTAACATATGATGATGTTCAAAGAGGTTTGGAGCCTTGTGCTCTCCGTTTATCAAGAAAATAATAATTTTATAGTGGTTATTCCATCGATTTAGGGGGTATTATGAAGTTTACTAAATTAATTGATAAAAAAATTGAACGATGCTCATTTACCATGAAAAATAGTTTAGCATACAAATACAAATGTAGAATATGGTAGAAATTTTAAAACAACACTAAAGATTATAGGCTTCAGTATATAAAGTATTTACCAAAAACTCAATATTTTTGTAGGGGTTAGCCCATAGATTTTGAAAAAATTTCAAAAAATATGACAATATTGTTTTAATGCCTAGTTGCATCCTACACTAACATATGATGATGTTCAAAGAGGTTTGGAGCCTTTGTGCTCTCCGTTTATCAAGAAAATAATAATTTTATAGTGGTTATTCCATCGATTTAGGGGGTATTATGAAGTTTTACTAAATTAATTGATAAAACAATTGAACGATGCTCATTTACCATGAAAAAGAGTTTAGCATACATTAATACAAATGTAGAATATGGTAGAAATTTTAAAACAACACTAAAGATTATAGGCTTCAGTATATAAAGTATTTACCAAAAACTCAATATTTTGTAGGGGTTAGCCCATAGATTTTGAGAAAATTTCAAAAAAATGACAATATTGTTTAATGCCTAGTTGCATCCTGCACTAACATATGATGATGTTCAAAGAGGTTTGGAGCCTTTCTCTCCGTTTATCAAGAAAATAATAATTTTATAGTGGTTATTCCATCGATTTAGGAGTATTATGAAGTTTTACTAAATTATTGATAAAAACAATTGAACGATGCTCATTTACCATGAAAAGAGTTTAGCATACATTAATACAAATGTAGAATATGGTAGAAATTTAAAACAACACTAAAGATTATAGGCTTCAGTATATAAAGTATTTACCAAAAACTCAATATTTTTGTAGGGGTTAGCCCATAGATTTTGAGAAAATTTCAAAAAATATGACAATATTGTTTTAATGCCTAGTTGCATCCTGCACTAACATATGATGATGTTCAAAGAGGTTTGGAGCCTTTGTGCTCTCCGTTTATCAAGAAAATAATAATTTATAGTGGTTATTCCATCGATTTAGGGGTATTATGAAGTTTTCTAAATTAATTGATAAAAAAATTGAACGATGCTCATTTACCATGAAAATAGTTTAGCATACTTAACAAAAATGTAGAATATGGTAGAAATTTTAAAACAACACTAAAGATTATAGGCTTCAGTATATAAAGTATTTACCAAAACTCATATTTTTGTAGGGGTTAGCCCATAGATTTTGAGAAATTTCAAAAAAATTGACATATTGTTTTAATGCCTAGTTGCATCCTGCACTAACATATGATGATGTTCAAAGAGGTTTGGAGCCTTTGTGCTCCCGTTTATCAAGAAAATAATAATTTTTATAGTGTTATTCCATCGATTTTCGGGGGGTATTTATGAAGTTTTAACTAAATTAATTGATAAAAA
>NW_022610400.1:0-25463 GCF_000309985.2 Brassica rapa | reverse complement strand
AACACCAAATCACAGTCCAAGCGTCGTCTATAATCGTCCCGAATTATCGATCATTCCAAACATCAGGAGAGAAACGTACACAACCCTTCAAAGTATCGGTTCAACCGTTTTTCTTTCGTAAAAAAAAAAGGGGGAGTAGGTACGTATACTATACTCGTATACTCCCAAACTTCAAAAACTTCTGCAAATCGTCAAGAATAGGCAAACGACAATCTTAATATTCGTCTAAACGCTAGCAACATATCAGACGATCATGAACATAATCTCAAAAACTATACATCATTTCTTGTCGCAATCATGCGTACAAAAACTTGTACCAATATCAAACTGAAACTCGACGATTAGCCAAAGTATTGAAGCCTTTTCCGGCTTCAGAAAGCCAGTTTCGTTTTAAACTTAGCGGCGAGAAATCTTCAATCACCAAGCATTTCTTTCAGTTTCCGTTGTACCAAGTAAGTCACGGAAAAGTATCGAAAACATTTGCGACGAAGAAAACTCGAGAATATATGTAGCATCGTGCACATTAAAAGAAGCACTTTCCTCCGATGGTTAGCTAGATCCACTTCTGGTTGACCAATTCGTTCAAGAAACAAATGTGTCATGAGAATCCTCTCGAAAAACCTATGAAAAACGTTCCGCGACTAGATCGTATTGAAATAAACTTCGGTAATACTCCATGGGTAACTCCAAGCAACCTTCACCTAAGATCAAAATCACAGCGGGAACGTTTCTCGTAGAACCCGCAGAAACAATGCTACTTTGACATATGTATACATATCATGATTTACGACCTTCGTAAAATCGGTTATATGATATGATAAATTATCGTATAGCCCCACAATCGGAAATCATATGATAAATTCTTCATAACGAAACTAAGTCCTAACACCAAACGGTTAACGCAAAATCTAAACTTTTCGAAAATTGACCAAGTTCAATACGCTCCACAATTCACTTTAAGCCCGCAACGTTTTAACCACATACGCGGCATGTAAGGAAAATTTGTAACAAAGCTTCTAGAGCTATACGAAACATCCCTAAAAAATGCACGAAATACATCTCGGAAGGCCAACTCTTCACAAAGCACCATGAAGGAAAACACTTGTTCCCATGGACAAATTTACACGACACCTCAGTCATAATTCCTCGATCGCAAACAAAACTATTAGCACCAACAGGAACAACAATTTTTGGCTGCGAACATTCTAGTCAAACCAGAATGTTTCTCAAACACAGGGCTAATACTAAACCCTCGCAACATCGCGAAATATCTTCAAAGCCCGCGAACATTTCAAGCACGAAACGTGGCATACGAAAGAATAACAAATCTTCAGCATCGCGAGACGTCGCGGACGCCTGAAGATTAGTTCTTCGACGAAATTTCCTTCCTCGATAAAAACACCTTCATGGAAGACCAAACAGTCATACGCACTAACATCTTCTCAAAACATATTCTTCGCGAAGACTCAAAATAGTAATTTTTACCATTAAGTTTGTTGCTGATCACAACAAACTCTTAACGTCCTAAACAGACTAGCCATCTCGTAGAAGATGACTCTCTTACATCCGACACAAGATAATAGCGCTATAAAAAGAAATCCGAAATTTTGGTCCAGCACTTCCGGTCTCCGGAGAGATGCTCGATTCCAACCATACAAGTCGTATAAGCCGGAACCTATCGCGGACTTTAAATCGGTATGGGAATCAGGAAGAAACTGAAACGGAATACGTAAGTCGAATTAGTCATCGCACCCTCTAAAAAAACCAGGAGTAAACCTAGGTCTTGCCCTAACCCAGGCGCGCACTGGTCTCTAACATCTCTAGGCATAGTATCAAACACCTGATACGAGATCCCAAAATTTGTCTCTTTGCCAATATTCGAACGTCTTCAAAAATCCCGCAAGTTACACACTGCGGAAAAACTCTCGAAACAGATATGGATATGGCAATTCACACAGAGTTAGATTACGAGACGACAACTCGTAGTCTTCCCTCTACACCCATACAAAATGCCATCGGCAGCAACACGCCTTATACCCTACATAAAAACTAGACCATAAAGGTCCTACTGGAAAACTAGTCATAAGAACCTTAACTCCAAGATGAACTACGAAAGGCTTGATCCCTTCAACAAGGGTACGTAGGCAGCCGTCATAAGGCGCAGCCCCAATCTTATCCGCGTTTTCTACTTTTAGGAGAGCGAGAAGATCACTTACCACAGACTTTCAACCATTAATTCCGCCTAACTCACCTACCTTGCCTAACTTGCCAAGCCACTCGCTAGAACCTCACGATAGAAGCTCATGATTCTAACGAGCTGGGGGGCTAACTGTTGGGGTCAAAATCGGTCACGACGGAATCATGTCTGAAAGTCCGTAAAAATCGCATAACGTTTTTACGAAAAGTAATCTTCGTAAAGATATCTTTACGAAGAGCCTTGCAGTAAAATATCGTCCAAATCTCAATCGAACCACTAAATACCGATTGTCCGAAGGCAACGGACATGTATCCAAATCGGCCGCGGACAAGCTCGAGTATGGAAATCAGACCGCGGACAAGCCAAGCTCGATCGATACGCGGCAACAAGCATGCACACAGCTCGGTCGCTACGTAGCGACCGAGCTCGAGCCAAGCTCGGCGCTACGTAGCGACCGAGCATCCGTCTCGCTCGGTCGCTACGTAGCGACCGAGCCCGAGCCAAGCTCGGTCGCTACGTAGCGACCGACGATCGTCCCGCTCGGTCGCTACGTAGCGACCGAGCTCAGCCAAGCTCGGTCGCTACGTAGCGACCGAGCGATCATCCCGCTCGGTCGCTACGTAGCGACCGAGCTCGAGCCAAAGCTCGGTCGCTACGTAGCAACCGAGCGATCGTCCAGCTCGGTCGCTACGTAGCGACCGAGGTCGAGCCAAAGCTCGGTCGCTACGTAGCGACCGAGCGATCGTCCCGCTCGGTCGCTACGTAGCGACCGAGCGATCATCCCGCTCGGTCGCTACGTAGCGACCGAGCTCGAGCCAAAGCTCGGTCGCTACGTAGCGACCGAGCTCGAGTCAAAGCTCGGTCGCTACGTAGCGACCGAGCGATCGTCCCGCTCGGTCGCTACGTAGCGACCGAGCTCGAGCCAAAGCTCGGTCGCTACGTAGCGACCGAGCGATCGTCCCGCTCGGTCGCTACGTAGCGATCGTCCCGCTCGGTCGCTACGAAGCGACCGGGCTTGAGCCTAAGTTCGGTCACTGTGTAGCGATTGAACCTTTCCGAACGTCAATACGACACCAGTTCTTGCATTCTCGTCAAAACCTTCGAATGCTATCTCCCGAAGACCGTAGCAAGCTCAGTCCATGTTTCCCGCCATTCTAATTCATCGATCAAACTTCGCGGATTAGAAACCGCGGAAAACTCGTAGTAAACGTGTCGAGTCGGAAGACGGCCCAAAGGGACCTAAAACACGACTCGAGGCCATCCTACGATTTTCCTAATCAAAAGCCCGTAAACCACAGCCTGGTTTACGCTTGGTCTACAAGGAAGGATAAATGTCAAGTTTCCGCGGATAAATACGGAAGTTTTGAAGATAATTGTGAAGATCGGGAAAAATGGAATATCTCCATTTTTATGCTATGACGGCTTAAGGGCAGAAGAGTAAAAGCGTAAACCGACCTTGGAGCTAGTATATAAGGAGTCCTAGGCGAGGAGCAAGAGAGAGAACTTCTTAGATTAGGAATTCTCTGCACTTAGAAACTTTAGGCTTATTCTCGACAAGTTCGGTTTCTATGACTGGCACTCAATTACTAGACGAACTCGCCCAGGCAGTTCGATCTCTTGTCCAGCTCTATCAATTGAACTACGTTCGGCTTGATCCTCGAAAGGGGTACGTAGGCAGCCTTTAACAAGGTTCAGTCCGAAATCAATCTAAGCCTTTTAGATATCTTTTTCGTCCTTTGTTATCGAGCTGCGACTCAACTAGGATTAGGGTTTTATGTTGCTAGAACTAGGTAACTCGCTGACGGCCCCTGCGGCCAAAGCCTTTGTATTCTCTTGTAATGATCGCAACGCTCTTACGCGGACTCGAAATAAGATCTACTGTTTTCTCTAAACTCGTTTGTTATCTTTTCATGATTTCCGCATATATTCGATCACTTGTCGTTGGCTCTCGCAGAGATCCGGGACCTCTGGGAAATTAGGGTTTTCCTAGTTTCCTTATTTAAACGGAAATCGACAGTGCGAATTTCGGTTCCCACAACTAGTATATGCTGGCTTGTTCCTTCATTTTAGAATAGATAGTCATGGGTAGTTACCTAACAGTGATATTTCATAGCAGAAGCACCGAGATAAGATTGAATGGGTGGACTGTGCTTACCGGTGTTACTATCATCAGGCTCGAGTTTGCTACCCTCATGGTGGGGTTAACTACCGTCCTGCTAGAAGTCAGTAACCTCATGCCTTCCTGCCGTTCTTCTGAGTTTTAGTGGGGGATGCTAATACTTTAGAGAGATTTATGGGATAGAATTGATACATCGAATACATCTCCGGACTCGTGTGTTATCGATGTCAAGGTGGGTGTTGTTTATGATCCGATTCAAATGCACATGATCACTCAGATGCACTTATTCTTCCGGCTTCTCAAGTGTAACCAGCTCATGCTAAGACATACAAGCACCAGAGCCATACAAGCATGATTTCTTAAGCATTTGTTTCAAGCTTAGCGTTGGAGGAAGAGATGGTTTGACTGTATTACAAGATGATGGAAGAACCAGAAGCATTCTGTTTGCAACGGAATATCATGAAGCTTATGATGCAAAGAAGAAGAAGTTGGGACCATAAGATACTGAATAAAGACTAAACCGTTTGAGGTATACTTTGGCTTTAGGCAGATTTGGGAGTCAACACTCAGAGCAGAATATTTACTTGGCCGTTGTTCAGAGAATTTACAAGAAGGATTTGGCAGCAAGCTATTTGGAGATGAACGCGATGAGTTGTTAGTCGACAGTCTAGAATTACTTCAGAGAGGTGAGATCCAGTTGGACAGATCTCAAGAGTTTAAGAAGTAGAATTTTCTAAACAAGATATGGGACCGATTGAAGATTCAGTTTACGGAGTTATTACAGTGGGATGTTTCCGCCAGGAGGTTCAGGACGAGTTAATCATATACAACAATTTCAGCGTTGAGATACGGGTCGAGTGAATTGGATTCATCAATTATAGTTTGGAGAATAAGCCAAAGATCATATGGAAAATCTTTGGGAATTTAGCCAAGAATTTTGGAGTAGATAAAAGACCATGGAGTTTCAAAGCTTCGAGGAGATGTTAGAGTATGACGTGAATGTTAAAGAAGCTATTATTGCTGAAGAAGTTAACCAAGTCATGCAGACCGTTTATTTTCCAACCGCTGCAGATCAAAGGTCAGTTTCAAGAAGTGAGTTAAGTATGTCGTTGGGGATGATTTTGGGTGTACATTTTATCAGATCAAGATCGAGGACCTTGAGCCGTTATGGTTGTGACTAGCAAGGACAGAATGGTTGTGATTGTCAAAGTTTGGGACATCCTGGAACATTTACATCATTCGCGCTTTGGTGGTTCTTATGAAGAGTTAGGATTTTAGGTTACCCTTCCTCATGAAGTTACCCGATCTACCTTACCTATACCAAGGATAACACTTGTTGAACTTGTTCACGTTTCTTTACTGTTAGTCCACATCCAAGTGTTAGGCTATTTGGGTAGAGCCTACACTTTATAGTTGTCTGGACTGTCAAAACCCCTGAAAGGTCCAATCACAGGCTTGCTTCTTATCCCATTGTGTGTTGTGTGCATTTTTAAAATCTTATAAATGATTGAAATAAAATATATATATATATATATATATGTGAATTGTGATCAAGGTGTCGTAAGAGACCTTGCCTATGGTATGCCTTTCCCCATTCCTCAGTACTTCCGTTAGAGCGGTATGTTTCTATCTAGAGTGAGATTGGCTATCTAGTTATCGAGCTCAATTAGGATATTAAGGAAAGAAGTCTTTTGAAGAGGACCAGTTATTGTTGGCCTACAATGGTATTCTACCAAGTATTGGAGCATCGTTCGTATCAGTCTTGGGAGTTGAAGACCTTTTGGGAAAAGGTGAAGATGTGTATTCCATTATCTTGATCATTGGGAAAAGAGAAGATGACAAGGATCAGAATACAGTGAATAATCAGATAGCTAGAGAATTTGAAGTTACGCTTAAGGAATTGGAAGAGTTATTGCTATCTAGAAGTAAGCTGTTCAATATTCTTGTTCAACTTGGATTCACTGCAATAGCCTAGGGATCTCACTTTCTTGCCGAGTTCTAGTAGTAGTCAGAAGATTATGAAGAGCGTCTCAGATAGATCAGAAGTGTAAAGAATACAGTAAGTGAAATCATTCTTGGAATGGGTGAGTGTGCGTATTTGATTGATCGTGCATGTTCTTGTTTGATTGTTGCACGGTTAATCAAGTTAACATTGACCAGACTGGAGATGTTACTTTCACGTATGGCACATCACCTAACGTTCCAAATTTCATGTTGCTGTTATGGGAGAAAGTCAGATAGAAAAGGTTGAGAAGTGATAGTCTACAGATACAAGATTGTTAGAAAAAGTATGCAGACCGCAGTTGACAAGAGTTGTGCAGAGTAAAGAATTTGGTTATCTTGAAAGTGGCTGCTCAGGAAAGAAAGGATCGGTTGGGGTAATCAAGGGATCGACCATGAGTTGTTTTGATATGGGAAGATTAAGATAAGGAAAGAGCAAATATCCATAACTCCTTTCAGAGACTGTTCAGTAAAGAGTGTACATCTATGTTTTCAGAATTCGGGGACGAATTCTTTTGAGGAGGGAAGAATGTAATAACCCTCACGAGCAGATATAATTTTGGTCGAGAAAAATCCCGCTCGACCAGTTTGGAGTTGGTTCGACAAGAATTAAAAATAAAAATCGACCCCGTGAATTATTCTTGATGGGATTATCTCGAGGCCAAAGTACCTACTCTTAATAGTTCTGACCAAGTGTTAATTATTATGGTCGAGTTTTTTCTAAGCTGTACGAGAACCGATGGATGGGAAACATTTTATCGAAAACTGGTCTTGAATACTTTCAGCTGCTTGCGAGTCATGTGCATGTCATGTGCTGCCTGGCTGCTTGCTTTCTTCCTAACCTGAACATGTGACTTGCACCTTCCAGCTTGCTTGCTACATTAAAGTCATGTGAGTTGCACACCTGCTTGAAGTTTCTTCATGGAAAGGAAATGACATTACTTCATGGGAAGGAAAGTGTGATTCAGCTCACCACATGTCTCATACTGATCTGAAAATTTTGTCCCTTCTTGCTGACTCTTCTCCTGCTGTTTCCCCTGTCATTTATTACCTTGTCCTCTTCATGGTCGAGCTCATTCATCTCAGAAACAAGAAAGAAAAATTCAGAGAGAAAGAGAGAAAGAAAGAGAGAAAAATCTGTGAGGAAAATACATGAAAAAATCAGAAAAAAATAAGAGAAGAGGAGTGTGAGCATGGCTGACCCTTTCTCACCATCTTGTGACTTTAATCAGTGAGTATTCATGTGGTAAAGAGTTGGATATTTGGTGTCATGAAGTTGAGAATCACCCATGTTCTTCAGCCTTTGGTTTTGATCGGTAAGATGTATTTTGATCAGTTTTCAGTCAGAAGTTCTGTTGGTTTGGAAACGCTTGAGGCTTTGTCTGAATGAATCCGACCTTGGCTTGATATGGCACTGATCAGGTTAGGAGTGGCTTCAATGATAAGTTGTGTACCATCTGAATTCAGAAGATTGTTGATTTGAATCGGTAAGAGCTTATGGGTTTGATGAGATCAGTTTTTGTTAAGCTTCAGTCTCCTGTTTCAGTTCTGTTTGATGATAACCAAGTGCTGTGTCTTGATAAACCTATCAGGAACAGTTGTCTAAATTCATATATGGTTCACTCTTGGTTGGTGTATAATTGAATTTGTATCATAGAACCAGTAGCTGAACTTATGTGAATTGTCTGAATTAAACCAAACTGATTTGATCTTGTCCTCAACTGATCTGAGCTGAGCTGTCTATGGTCTGAAATTGTCATGTACTGATATAGTCTGAGTTTAACTGAATTTTTAGGACCAGAGCTGAACTTGTCTTGTACCAAACTGATATTAGCGGAACTAAACTGAAACGTTATGAGCTGAGATGAGTTTCTTCTTGAACCGGAATGATGAACCTTAAGTTCCAACAACTTTGTTTTGTTCAGTTACCCGAGGAGATTGGAATGGTCAGCCCGATCATGCCTTGTGTTTATTCTGAATCTGGAAGTGAAGAAGAAGTGGAATGTGATTAGCTTGAGCTCGAGTCTAGTCCTTCCTAGCCAATCTCATGAAATCAAAGGTGAGTCTAGATAGATGAGTGATGAGTAGTGAATAAATATTTCTTGATTGAACGTACTGATTGTAGATGATTGATAGGCTTTGTCTCTAGATCAATATTGAATTGGTAAGGTGTTTACTTAGTGTAAACACTTATTAAATATTTATGAATGATCATAGAGGTTTATTCCAAACCTTAGTACTTGTTCTCAAGTACTAATACATATGTATTGTATGGAAGTATTAATCTTGTGAAGTCTTATTATAAACCTATCTTCCAAAATATTTCCGTATGAATGATGATTACCGTGAATTGGTCCTGCGATATGGAACAAGGTCACGAAGACACGATGATGGGGTCGCACCCTGGAGGCCGTGTAACTGCATGCAGCGTTAGATGTTCGATCTTTGAATATCTGATGGCGATGATGGTGATGCTAACTCGCTAGACTCGTTTAGCCTTTGTGGTTTCTCGGGTCTGGTATATATATATATATAAATATGATTATATGAATGATATGAGATACGGGAATAGGAAGTGAGGTAAACGATTAGATTCACAATGATGGAAGGATAGTCCTTATATATAAATATCCAGATATGGAATATATTTCCACTGCATACAAATGGAGTTGATTGCTTGAGATATTATTAATATATGTTGGGGTGCGGGACTAGGCTCGCTGAGTAAATTAGTTACTCATGACTCATTTGTTATGCAGGTAACCAGTAGACGGGAGACCTTACTCTAGGACGGGAAGGAACGTCATTAGCCAGCGGTAGTTTTATTATCCTTGCAAAGTCATTTTGATATATCTTATGTATAAGATTTGTAGACCGAAAACCTCGAGGTTAATTTATAACAAATTTTGTAAGATGCTTTTAAATGATATATATATAAAGATTGTTTTTAAAGTATGGGTTCCATATGATATTAGTCCTTGTCCGGACGAACTAACTATTGGATATTTCTTTTTCGGGTTGAAAAGCCTAGAGTAATATTCGATAGGAGCGTTGGTGTTCTTTGGTTGTTGGTCTAAGGCGATCGGAGGTATTCTGAGAACTTTGGATCGACCATCAAGGAACATCGACCGTGTCATTTCCGGTTATCTACGATCGGTGGTGTCACAATGGGCCTCGAGTCGTGTTTTAGGTCCCTTTGGGCCGTCTTCCGTCTCGACATGTTTACTACGAGTTTTCCGCGGTTTCTAATCCGCGAAGTTTGATCGATGAATTAGAATAGCGGGAAACATGGACTGAGCTTGCTACGGTCTTCGGGAGATAGCATTTGAAGGTTTGACGAGAATGCAAGGACTGGTGTCGTATCGATGTTCGGAAAGGTTCAATCGCTACACAGCGACCGAACTTTGGCTCGAGCCCGATCGCTACGTAGCGACCGAGCGAGACGAGTGCTTGGTCGCTACATAGCGACCGAGCTTTGGCTCGAGCTCGGTCGCTACGTAGCGACCGAGCGGGACGATCGCTCGGTCGCTACGTAGCGACCGAGCTTGGCCGAGCTCGATCGCTACGTAGCGACCGAGCGGGACGATCGCTCGGTCGCTACGTAGCGACCGAGCTTTGGCTCGAGCTCGGTCGCTACGTAGCGACCGAGCTTTGGCTCGAGCTCGGTCGCTACGTAACGACCGAGCGGACGATCGCTCGGTCGCTACGTAGCGACCGAGTTTTGGCTCGAGCTCGGTCGCTACATAGCGACCGAGCGGGACGATCGCTCGGTCGCTACGTAGCGACCGAGCTTTGGCTCGAGCTCGGTCGCTACGTAGCGACCGAGCGGGACGATCGCTCGGTCGCTACGTAGCGACCAAGCTTGGCTGAGCTCGGTCGCTACGTAGCGACCGAGCGGGATGATCGCTCGGTCGCTACGTTGCGACCGAGCTTTGGCTCGAGCTCGGTCGCTACGTGCGACCGAGCTTTGGCTCGAGCTCGGTCGCTACGTAGCGACCGAGCGGGACGATCGCTCGGTCGCTACGTAGCGACCGAGCTTGGCTGAGCTCGGTCGCTACGTAGCGACCGAGCGGGACGATCGCTCGGTCGCTACGTAGCGACCGAGCTTTGGCTCGAGCCTGGTCGCTACGTAGTGACCGAGCGGGACGAGCGCTCGGTTGCTGCACAGCGACCGAGCTTGGCTCGGGTTTGGTTGCTGCATAGCGACCGGACGGCGTGTATGCGTGGTGACCGAGCTTGGTTTGTTCGGTTTGAATCCCAAAGGATACTTCTTCGTAAAAACTTCGTATTGGTTATTTTTACGAAAATTACATCTCTTCTTTTACTATCTCTTTCGGAAATACGATCTCCGAGGATTTTCGGGTGGTAATTCCGTCGTAACCGTTTTTGACCCCAACAGTTAGCCCCCCAGCCCGTTAGGATCATGCATCGTAGGATCCTAGCGTGCGGTTAGGCATGTTTGGCAAGTTATGCGTGATGGATGGAATTAATATCCGAAAGTCCGAGCTTGAATAGTAAATCCTCATGTATTATAAGAAGGGAGGTAACTTGTTCCATAATTTTTTCACTTTCTTGTTTTTCTCTAAGATCTTTCTCAAAAAACTTTCTATCTTTCTCTCCACCCTTTTTCTCTATTGTCTCAAGAGAAGTGTAAAGATGTCGAGCAAGAAAAAGATTGCGAGAAAAGGGTCTTCGTCCGCGAGTCCTTATGAAGAGCTCGTCGTTTCGAAGATGGAGTTCGTGCCTCACTCGGTGCATCCTGCCGAGAACGAGGCATGGTGGGTTGCTCATTATGGCTCGTTGACCCCTCCCAAGGAGAAGCCGTTTCCGGTCCTGGTCCATCGTGGAGTCGAGGAAGATGATGCAAGCAGGACTACTGACGAGTTTCTCGCGACGATGCGATCGTTCTACCACATCCCGGATGCTGTGGAGTTCCGGGTTCCCTGCCGCGGGGAATGTGCTAACAGCCCCCCGGAGGGTTACTTTACTTGCTATGAGGCGTTCGTAGTGCGTTGTCGCCTATGGTTCCCCATACCCGAAATTCTCGTCCGAGTGTTGGACCGTTTCGAAGTTGCGATAAGTCAGTTGACACCCCTTGCCATTCAGCATCTTATTGGGATCCTGATCCTAAGCTACGAGCATGGCCTTTCCCTTTCCGTCGATCATTATGAAGCGCTTTTGAGGCTTCAACTTGTCAGGGGTACGGATAAGCATAAGTTGGTCCCTCGGAAATTTATGTCAGTGGTTAAGAAGTTCATTTCGAACTTCAACTCGTGGAAGAAGTTCTTTTTTCTTTGTTCGTATAGACGCTGCATCCGTCGAAGAGAGTTGCATTCCACTGTTCCGGAGGTTGCCAAATGATCGTCCCTTCATCAACCCTTTTGCTCTGTTCCCCGAGGACATCATTTCGGTGAGGGATCTTCTCAGGAATGGTCCCTTCTTCTGGACTTCTTTTACGCCGAAGAGGGTTCGGAAGGCACTGAAATTTGTGCAACCTGGTCCCGCTTTGGATGCGGACACGGGAAGCGACTCCGAACCCGACGACCAGAATCCCGCCGAAGCTCCAACAGCTGTGCCGGAGTCGTGCTCTTGGAAGGGGAAAGATGTCGATCTTGGCGACATAGAGTTTTCGATGGATGACTCTATGCTTCCAGGATGGGATCCGAACCTTGCTTACGGTGACGGGAGCGGTTCGAGCGAGGCCCCTATTCCGGATTTCGATGATTTCTTTGTTGGGCTGCCATCGGGTTTTGATGCTCCTCCTCCTACGAAAGAATCGGCGAGGCCGAGAGTCGTTGCGGAAGGATCTCGCATCATCAATGGGGTTAGTTTTTTGAGAATTTTTTGGTGATTGTCCTATGTATATATTTATAACATGCCAATCGATTTTGCAGGGCCTGAGCTTGCTGGGCTCGGCCATTGAGGCGGGCCATAGAGAAGCCTATGGTCTACCGCTTCAAAGCGGAGAAAGCGGAGCGGGATCTCGCTCGCGTGCAAGGCGAGATGCTGGAGCGAGAGGCGCAACTTACTCGTGATCATGCGCGGGCTGTTCGTAAAGCGGAGAGGAAAGGCAAAAGAGAAATCGTCGAGGTGATGAAGACTCGTGCATCTCAATTCCAGGTTGAGTATGGGAACCTCAAGAATGCCTTTACCTCGGTGGGTGACTTTCGCGAGTGCCGCGGTTCGGTCGGAAGTCTTTGGAGGACGCGAGCCGATGACTATGTGTTTGAAGAGGAAATGAGCTTGATGAAGAGTGGGATGAGTGATCGTGCCCATGCTGAGGCGCTTATCCCTCCGATTGACGAGAAGATTCAAGGGTTCTGGGATTCCATCCCGGTTTCCCCTGATACCGAGGAGGTTCCGACCGGGTTTCCCGATGGTGGCGAGGAAGTGGATCGTCCCGCGGATGCGTTCGGCGCTTCGTTGTCCGGGGACTTTGACTTTGGATTATGAGAAGCGGATTAGTTATCCTTTTATCTGTTTTCGGCCAAGTGTGGCCCTTTCAATTTAGATTTTGTTTAGGCATAGATGGCCGTATTTGTATTTACCGGGACTGGCCGTTGGTGGCTTTGAATCCCTTGCCGCTTTACGCGGTTTATTTATATGATAAATGTTTTATTTCGAATTTTCCTGAGTAGGGTTGAAGTAAATACGAGTTGTCGTCTCGTATTTAGTTCTGATTAGACGTTCAATCTGTTGGTTCGTTTGTGATTTTCGTAAAAATTTACTTATCTTTACGATTTTTGAGAACATTGAGATATGAACGGAGAGACATGGTTTAGGATCTCGTATCTTTTAGATATCATGCCTTGAGATGTTTGAGACCAGAGCGTTGGGTTTAGGGCAAGACCTAGGTTTACTTTCGGTTTAAGGTTTGTGCGGTGACTAGCCGGCTATCGTTTTTCCTGTTGCGATTTCTTCCTGACTCGCACCGATTTAAAGTCCGCGATATGTTCTCGGCTTATATGACTTGTATGGTACGAATCGAGCATCTTCTCAGAATCAACTGGAAGTGCTAAACCAAAATTTCGGATTTTTGTTGTAGCGCGCTTTTGTCCTTGTGCTGGACGTTTTTAAAGATCAAAAGAGTGATCGGATTGCGTTTGTTTAAGACGGCTGGCGAGTTCGTCGGGGCCAATCGACGAACGGGGTGTTAGGTTTTTGGTGGTCGCGTTCGGACAATTTGTTAGTATTGTCCTCGAATTTTAACTTTTGCGACGTCTCGCAGTTATTTTGAGGCTTATACGTGTATTTTTGCGTGTTTGAAAGGCGATAATCTTTACGATTTTTGGGCCGGAAGGGGCCGCAGACAAGAGTCTTAACGTTTTCAGGCGTGTCCTGAAAGTTTCTTTTGTGTTTTACTGAAGCGTAAACGTTTTCGATAAAAAAGGACAACGTATATTGTAGTAAAAGTTTTTGAAGTTTCTAAAAACTCGATTACAATAATGAAGATTTTTCTAAGTGGGAGTATACGAGTATACGCACCCACTCCCCCCCCCCCCCTTTTTAGAGAGGGGGATAGCTGAACTCGTCTTTTGACGAGCTGCCTACGTACCCCTTTCGAGGATCAAGCCATCTCGTAGTTCTGTTTCATGCCGCGAGTGTTCTTACTCGGCGGTAGATGTCGCGATGTCCGCCTTGACCGTGTCGATCGTGGCTGGGTGGACGCTATTTTCCGGATGTTCCGGTTGAGTTGTCGCGTGGGCTTTGGATTTATGTCGAGCTTCGACGTCCGCTGCGTTTGCGTTGATAGACGATTTTACTTCGTCTTCTCCCGGGGCGCTTTTGGCTGAAGATCGATCTATCTTCGCGCGTTTGCCGTTTGCGGAAGCCGTGATTTGCCTTAACTTATGCTCCGCGAGGAAGCATAGTCGCGACTGTTTTTGGCATCCCCAGATGGCTGCGACTCCGCTCGGCGTTGGGAACTTGAGACCCAGGTGGTAGGTTGACGGAACTGCCTGCATGGCGTTGAGCCATGGGGTTCCCATGATCACGTTGTAGATAGCGGGATGATCGACTACCGCGAATTCGACGATTTTCGTGATCTCCTTGGCCATGACTGGCAATTGGATTGATCCGAGAGTCATCGACACTTCGCCTGAAAAACCCGTGAGTGGTTTTGGCGTTGGAATTACTTCTCCGAGTTCGATACTCATCCGCTTGAGAGTGTCGCGGAAGATTACGTTGACCGTGCTTCCCGTGTCGACGAGTACCCTTCCGACTTCTAGATCTCGTATGACGAGATCTATGACAAGCGGGTCGCAGTGAGGTTGGTCGATACCGCCGGCTTCTTCCTCTGTGAAGGTGATCGAGCAACTTTGGCCGTCTCGAGGAGGAGACCATGTAGGCCAATTTTCACTTGATTCTGCCTTCCGTTGGTAAGCCTTGATGGCTGACACGGTATCGCCGCAGTATTGTGATCCTCCGATGATCATATTGACTCTGCGACGATTGTTATCGTTCCCTTTGTCATCCGGCCTCCTACTACGTTTATCCCCAGGATGGTTTCGTTGAGGGGATTTTTCAGCGGGCGGATTTCTATCTGTCTTTGGAGGCCGATCAGAATCGAGGATGAGATCCTTGACGCTAGTTACTTCCGAAAGCTCTCCAGCGAGTAGCTTCGCGGCCAGTCTTGCTCCCAAGACTTTGCAATTGGTCGTGGAGTGTCCTCGGGATTGGTGGAACTCGCAGAAGGTGTTTTCGTCATACCCTTGATTGCGAGTCCATGTGTTGCCCGTGGTCCGGCCTTGATCCGAACTGATCGCATAGTTATGCGCCCCTTGGAGATCTTCCCCCTCGTGATGGACGTACTTGTCGTTACGAGAGTTCTTCTTTTTCCCCTTCGGATCTGCGTCTTTCGAGGATGGTCTTGCCGGCTTATGTTTTTGCGATAAGACTTTAGTTTCTTCCTCGACTATGATGTAGTCCGTTGCTTTGTGGAGGGCGTCCTGGATCGTTCGCGGTTTGTCGAGAGTTATCCATTTTCTGAATTTCGACTTGTACCAGAGCGTCTTTCTCAGCGCGTCGATGGCCACTTTGTCGCTTATCCCGCTGACCCTGGACATTATCAGCTTGAATCGACTGATAAACTCGCGGAGGGGTTCGTCTTCCCTCTGGGAGAGACTCCAGAGGTCAACATCGGAGGTTTCCCTGTCTATGAATACAGAGTACTGTTTGAGGAATTCCGATGCGAGCTGTCGAAAACTCCCGATGGTGTTGCGACGAAGGCGTGCGAACCATTCGAGCGCTGCTCCTTCGAGATTTTCGACGAACAGGCGGCAATAGCCGGCATCTTTTTCGCCGTCCTTCAGTCTTGCTCTTCCCATCGCGATGTGGAAAGCCTGAAGGTGCGCTTTTGGATCGGCCGTACCATCGTACTTCGGTACTTTGATCTTTCCCGGATCGGACACCCTCATGTCCGAAATGCGACTGGTAAAGGGGGTCTTTCGAGCTCCTTCCAGCAGTCGATCGATCTCGGGGGCAGCACTAGTGGCATGATGGATTTGAGACTTTACGGCTCTCACTTCTGCCGTAGTCTTAGTGATGTAGTCGCGAAGATCGCGGATATCCGATGTCTCGTCAGTGGATTTCCGAGCCTGTCGGCGTTTACTGCGAGTGAGCTCGGTTTGCCTTTCGGCCAGCTCCTCTTGTTCGTTCCAATAGGCGACTTCTTCTTCTTCCGTCATTGGTTTTTCGAACGGGGAGCCTTCCCGAGCGGATCGGCTTCTGGTCCTTCTTGGATGTCTGTCTACATCCTCGTCGGTGTCGTTGGAGACATCGCTAGGATCCAGGTCAATGTGTTCGGCTTCGTTATCCTCCGAGTCCTTTGCAGGGGGCGGAAGATTTTCAGGGTTCCCCTTTTCGACGGGAGATTTCTCGCTAGGGTTTTGACCGGAAGGTCGTTCCCGCGCGAGTCCTGCTCTATTGAGTGGGGTGGCGAAGTCGAGCATCTTCCCGCGGATTTTGGTGGTTCCGCGGGGACGGATAGCTTGGGTTCTTGCCGTTAAGGTTTCAACCTGTTTGGTCAAGGTATTCACGAGCTTATCCTGTTCTTCCGACCTTTTCTCATAGGTGGCGAACATCTTTTTGAACTCCTCGAGCATCGCGGCGTTGGCTTGCGCGTTGGCCGCGGATACGTCCGCTACTGGAGTGTGGAGATCAGTGCCGCTGACTCCATTAAGAGGAGTTTGCACGTTATCCGCGTCGTTGGTTGACATGTCAGATTGTGTGTGGCTTTTGCGGGTTAGATTTATCCGTAAGTCCCCCTCCTTCTAGCGCCAAACTGTGGGAACCGAAATTCACACTGTCGATTTCCGTTTAAATAAGGAAAATAGGAAAACCCTAATTTCCCAGAGGACCCGGATATCTGTTAATTACCACACGTCAAGCAATCAGAACACGAGAATAACAACGATAAAAGTAAGAAATCGAAAAGAGAGAGCAAAGTAGATCTTTATTCTGAATCTGCGTATGAGCGTTACAACAAGGTATAAGCCTGGGCTCGAGAGCTGTCGGCGAGATTCCTAGTTCTAGCAACCCTAAGACGGCTAAACCTAATTGAGTCGCAGCTCGAAATAACAAAAACGGAAAATTGCCTAAATTGCTCTAAGTGCTAAGTTTGCTCTGAAAAAGTTCTCCCTCTTGCTCCTCGCCTAGGACTCCTTATATACTAGCTCCAAGGTCGGTTTACGCTTTTACTCTTCTGCCCTTAAGCCGTCATAGCATAAAAATGGAGATATTCCATTTTTCCCGATCTTCACAATTATCTTCAAAACTTCCGTATTTATCCGCGGAAACTTGACATTTATCCTTCCTCGTGGGCCAAGCGTGAACCATGCTGTGGTTCACGGGCTTTTGGTTAGGAAAATCGTAGGATGGGCCTCGAGTCGTGTTTTAGGTCCCTTTGGGCCGTCTTCCGACTCGACACGTTTACTACGAGTTTTCCGCGGTTTCTAATCCGCGAAGTTTGATCGATGAATTAGAATAGCGGGAAACATGGACTGAGCTTGCTACGGTCTTCGGGAGATAGCATTCGAAGGTTTGACGAGAATGCAAGGACTGGTGTCGTATCGATGTTCGGAAAGGTTCAATCGCTACACAGCGACCGAACTTTGGCTCGAGCCCGGTCGCTACGTAGCGACCGAGTGGGACGATCGCTCGGTCGCTACGTAGCGACCGAGCTTTGGCTCGAGCTCGGTCGCTACGTAGCGACCGAGCGGGACGATCGCTCGGTCGCTACGTAGCGACCGAGCTTTGGCTCGAGCTCGGTCGCTACGTAGCGACCGAGCGGGACGATCGCTCGGTCGCTACGTAGCGACCGAGCTTGGCTGAGCTCGGTCGCTACGTAGCGACCGAGCGGGACGAGCGCTCGGTCGCTACGTAGCGACCTGTTTCGAGCTTTCGTCGGACATCTCGATTCTTTCTTCCGTAAAGCTTTTTCGTACGAAAGAATCTATTTCGAAAAGTACTCTTCAGAGAAATTCTTATTTTCTTCCTCGGATGTTTTGGATGTTAAATTTGTCGTAACCGTTTTTGACCCCAACAGTTAGCCCCCCAGCCCGTTAGAGTTGTGACTCTAGCGGGCGGATAGATGACTTTGACAAGGTTAAGTGTACTGGACGAAATTTACATTTAAAATTCCGCGGAAAAAAGTTATCGAGACGACATTCCGAACCCATACTTCTATAAGTAGTGAGCTCTTGTCATTCATTTTCTTCACACATTCCCTTCTTCATTCCTTCAAAAACCTCTCTAGTTTCATAACTTTCCTTACAACATGTCTTCCTCCCAAGGTGATAAGAAAGATTCCAACGTCGAGATGGGTGAGGCCACTTCTCCGGCTCCGGTTCCAACTTCTCCGGTGGAAGTGCCGGCTTGTGTTGCCGGTCATCTTTCTTTCCGAGAGAAACTAGTTCGTCGCCAAGCCGAGAAAGAACTAGCTCAAACTGGCTCCGAGTTTCCGTCTTCTTCCGCGCAGGTCGTTGCCCCGTGTCGTGGGACCGACGTTGCGGCTCCTCTCCCGCAAGCCCTACCTGCGGGATCTTCCACGACTCCGATCCTCGTCGAGGACAAAGAGAAGGCCGCTGACTCTATGTCTCCTGCTCCAGCCAGAAAAGAAATTGTTCTGGCATTGCGTGCTCCTAGCGCTATCCTGGCTACTCAGCCTAAGAGTCGGAAGAGGAAACTTGCCAAGAGCGGTGACGGGGAGACTCCGCAGCGAGGTGGGTCGAGCCTAGCATCAGGACTTCACGGAAAGGTTTGTTTCTTGTTTGAATTCTCGATCGTCTTTCGTGCATTCTTTTCTCGGACTTAGTCTTAAGAATTTTTACCGTTCGCAGTTCATATCGTTGATCGATGGGATGATCAGCGAATGTGGTTCTGAGACCAGTCGCCTGTCCGGGGAGTTGGTGGAGCTTCAGGGCAGATGGTCCGAAACCGAGGCTATGTTGACGGCTGTCGAGGACTCTCACTCTGCGAAAGTGTCGAAGCTCGAGGTTGCGATAGGGGAGCTTGAGAGGGACCTTGGGAAGACGGCGAGTTCCTTGCTTAAGGAAAAGAAGGCCAGGAAGGCCAAATCCTCTGAGGTACGTCGACTCCAGCGTCAGATCGAGAGTCACGCGGGACTAGCGCGCCGCGGGATCCAAGAGGCTACGGATGCCCTTCGTGCGGAGTTTCAAACTCGCTTGGCGAAGATTTCTGCTTCCTTGGGTTCCCTCGAGTGTATCCGGAGCAGGGATTTCGCTTTGGCGACGATTGAGGGCGGGATGGCCGTGGTTCGGTCGTTCCAAAGTGAGACTCCCCCGACCTTGGAGGCCGAAGAGGCCCGACTGTCCGGCTGCAAGGGAGATATGGCGGCCGAGGATGGAGATTTCGATCTCATCCTGGCTGACCTGAAATCCGCTTGCTTCCTTCCGACGTGTTCAGAAGACCCAGAGGGGAAAGACCCGATGGTCGGAGAGAACGGAAGCGACGCGGCTCCAGGCTCGGACGAGGCAGCGGATGAAGAGGGGGCGTAAGTTCTGAGGGTGACTTGGGTTAGATCTCTTGCGAGAGATTTTTTTTTTTTTTCGGCCTTGAATGGCCTTGTTTGTATTTCGGGACTGGCCGTGTGTGGCTTTGAATCCCTGCCGCTCTGCGGCTTTCTTTCTATAGTACGATAATCGGATAACGCTTTTTTATGAGTTCGTGAATAGTGGGGAGGAAGGTGATGAGTTGTCGTCTCATATCCTTCTTCGATTGTGAAATGTTTCATTCGAGATCTGTTTCGAGAGTTCTTCCGCGAGATGTGAACTCTGCGGGGTGCTGAAGGTGTCGAACATAAACATAGAGGCATGGTTTAAGAATCTCTTATCTTTCGATGTCATGTCTTTGAGATGTTAGAGACCAGTGTGCTGGGTTTAGGGCAAGACCTAGGTTTACTTTCGGTTTAAGGATTGTGCGGTGACTAACCGGCTATCGTTTTTTCCTGTCGCGATTTCTTCCTGATTCGTATCGATGTAAAGTCCGCGATAGGTTCTCGGCTTATATGACTTGTTTGATACGAACCGAGCATCTCTCCGGAGACCGGAAGTGCTAGACCAAAATTTCGGATTTCTTTTATAGCGCTATTATCCTTGTGTCGGATGTAAGAGAGTCATCTCCGTGAGATGGCTATGTCTGTTTAGGACGTTTGTGAGTTCGATGTGATCAGCATCGGACTTGGTGGCGCGTGCCGTTGTTTTGAATATTTTGCGCAAAATACGTGTTAGTGTGTGCATATATATATGCCTTTTTGTGACGGAGGTTTTGTTCGCTCGAAAGAAATAAACTTTTAAGGCACCTTTTGCGACGTCTCGCGACGCTAAAGGTTGCTTCTCCTAAGCGGCCGACTAATTTCCGAAGACCTCGTTCCGATTTTACCAGTGAGGATGTTTTGATAAGTCGAAAACGCCAAAGCGTGGTAAGAAGTTTTTCGATTTTTTGGGAGTATATGAGTATACGTACCCACTCCCCCCCTTTTTTAATGAGGGGGACAGCTAATTTGCCTTTCGACAAACTGCCTACGTACTCCTTGCGGAGATCAAGCCGTCTCGTAGTTCAGTGATTGCGAGTTGGTTTGTTTAGTGATAGTATTTTTTGAGATGCATCGCGTTCCAGGTTCTAGGGATTTTTATGCCCTGCATGTTGGCTATTTCGTAAGAACCTGGTCGGACGACTTTTTCGATTTTATAGGGACCTTCCCAGTTTGCTCCGAGTTTTCCCGCGTTTCGTTCAGCGGTGTTTTGGAAGACTTTGCGAAGGACCAGATCTCCCTGATTGAACCTACGATTCCGTACGTTGGAATTATAGTATCTCGCAGCGGCGTGCTGGTAGTTTTGAATTCGGATGAGCGCTCGATCTCGGCGCTCGTTAATGAGGTCGAGATCATCCAAGAGCATAGCATCGTTGAGTTCCTCTCGTTCGGGTAAGAACCTTCTTCGAACACCAGGAAATTCTACTTCTGCGGGAATCATGCATTCCGTGCCGTATACCAGGGCGAAGGGAGTTTCTCCCGTTGCTCGCCTTGGGGTGGTACGGTGAGACCAGAGGACTCCCTCGAGTTCGTCGGCCCATCTATCTTTTTTGGCTTCTAAACGTTTCTTCAGTCCGTCGAGAATGGTCTTGTTGATTGTTTCAGCCTGTCCGTTGCACTGCGGATATCTGGGAGTTGACTTGTTGAGTCGTATCTTCCATTTTTCGCAGAATGCCTCGAATCGGGTGGAAATGAACTGAGACCCGTTATCGGTTACGATTTCGTAAGGAACTCCATGCCTACAGATGATGTTTTTCCATACGAAATTCTCGACTTCGACGTCTTTTATACTTTCGTACGAGTCCGCCTCTACCCATTTTGAGAAAAAATCAGTAAGGACTAGAAGGAAACGCTTTTGCTTTGAATTACGCAGGGGTCCGACAATATCCATGGCCCAGCGCATAAAGGGATAGGGCGATGTAATGGAGGAAAGAACTTCGGCCGGTTGTCGGATAGTTGGCGCATGCCTTTGGCATTTTTCGCATTTTCGTGTGAATTTCTCGCAGTCTCCGATCATTGTTGGCCAATAGTATCCGTGGCGTTTGATTTTCACGGCTAGTGATCTTCCGCCGGAATGGTTGCCGCAGGAGCCGGAATGTATTTCCTCCATTACTTTCCTCGCCTTTTCTCCTTCCAGGCACGTCAGGAGTGGTCCGGAGAATCTCCATTTGTAGATTTCGCCGTCCACTGTTACGTAGCGTGCGGCCTGTGTTCGGACTTGCGAGCTGCCCATTTTTCGGCGGGCAGTTGCCCGTCGACAATGTAGTCTCGAATCGTCTGAAGCCATGGGGTATCACAGCCGTAATCAGATTGCTCCGATGGTGGTGGTATCGTAATTTCTTTTTCCTCGTCGTCTTGACCCTCTATGAGATTGACGACGACTGGCGGTCCGATACTCGGATGTTCGATGAATTCGACCGGAATTACCCTTTTGAGTCCTGGATCGGAACTTGATGCTAAGGCCGGGAGGGCGTCCGCCTGGACATTCTCGGAACGGGGGATCCGGGTAAGGGCGAAACAGTCGAAGTCTTGAGCTAGACCTTGGACCAGTTTGAGGTACGCGTCCATCCGTTCGTCTCTGGCTTCATACTCTCCGCTGAATTGACTGGCCACTAACTGGGAGTCGCAGTAAGCGTGGAGATTACGTATTTTTAAGCCGTGAGCCAAACGTAGACCTGCGATTAATGCTTCGTATTCGGCCTCGTTGTTTGAGGCATGGAATTCCAGCCTGAACGATTGTTCCAAGATCTCGTTCGTTGGAGATGTGAGACAGATCCCGATACCTGATCCTTGCTTGGATGAGGATCCGTCGACGTGGAGGAGCCAGGTGGAATTTGGTTCCTCATTGGTTATTGTTCCCGTTGGAAGTTCGACCAGGAAGTCTGCGAGCACTTGTGATATTGCGCTCGTCCTTGGTCGGTATTCGATGTCATACTCGCTCAACTCGACCGCCCACTTAGCCAGTCTGCCTGACTGACTCGGGCTATGCAAAATTGTCCGTAAGGGCAAAGTCGTGAAGATGACGATTGTGTGGGATTGGAAATATGGTCTTAGTTTTCGGGCTGATGTTACAACCGCGCATGCCAATTTTCCATCAATGGATACCTAGATTCGGCATCCAGCAAGGTTTTGCTTATGTAAAAAATAGGTTTCTGCTCCCCGGGTTCTTCCCTGATCAGGACTCCGCTTACGGCCGTTGCTGACACCGCGATGTACAAGAATAAAGGCTCCCCTTCTACGGGTTTTGCGAGGACTGGAGGAGTAGCTAAATAACGCTTCAGCTGTTGGAAGGCGTTTTCGCACTCTTCCGTCCATTCGAATTTTTTATTTCCTCGCAGGACGTCGTAGAAGGGCAGGCACTTATCTGTTGATCGTGAAATAAATCGGTTAAGTGCTGCGATTCTGCCGGTCAGTCTTTGGACCTCCCGTTTATTGTTTGGTGAAGCCATCTCGATTAGAGCGTTGATCTGTTTTGGATTTGCTTTGATGCCGCGGTATGTGACCAAGTAGCCGAGGAATTCCCCTGATGCCACGGCGAATCTACATTTTGTCGGGTTAAGCTTTATGTTATGGGAATTTAGTTGTGCAAAGCATTCTTCGAGATGTGACACGTGATCTCTTGCTTTGATGGATTTGACGAGCATGTCGTCGATATAAACCTCCATTGTTTTTCCGAGTTGTTTGGAGAACATTCGGTTCACGAGTCGTTGGTAAGTCGCACCAGCGTTTTTGAGGCCGAAGGGCATTACCTTGTAGCAATAAGTTCCGCGATCGGTAATGAACGCAGTCTTTTCACGATCGTCGGGATTCATCCTGATTTGATTATAACCTGAGAAGGCATCCATGAAGGATAAGAGTTCGTTGCCCGCTGTTGCTTCTACCAATCGATCGATATGTGGTAGAGGGAAGCTATCCTTTGGACACGCCTTGTTTAGGTCGGTAAAATCTACGCAAACTCGCCATTTCCCGTTTTTCTTTTTGACTACTACGGGGTTGGCGAGCCAGTCCGGGTATCTTACTTCCGTTATCGACCCAACTTTAAGCAGTTTTTCGATCTCATCGTTTACTGCGGCAGCACGTTCGGGTCCTAGCTTCCGTCTTTTCTGTTTGACGGGTTTGAATGTTGGGTCGATATTCAGCTCGTGACATGTTATGTTAATGTCAATTCCCGGCATATCTTCCGCAGCCCATGCGAAAGTATTAAGGTTCTTTTTAAGACAGGTTATGAGTTCTGTCCTTAAGGCTCGTGGAGATTGGCTCCAATCTCGACGCAGCGTTCTGGGAAGGCTTCGTCGAGACAGATCGTTACCACGGGTTCGCATGTTGGCTCGCGTTTTTCATCTAGAGCTGCGATGCTGCGAGACTGCCAGAAGAATTCCGCTGAATCCTGACTTCGCGTATCTTTGCTGGAGGTCTTTTTCTCCGCTTTCTTAGGAGTGATTTCGAGGATCGGTCTCTTTCGTTTTAGTTCCGCGGCGAAACAAACCTGTGAAACTCTTGGATTTCCCCAAATTACCTCGACTCCGTTAGGGGTCGGGAACTTGAGGCAAAGATGGTAGGTTGATGGGATTGCGCGCATGGTGTTCAGCCATGGCGTTCCCATGATAACGTTGTAAGATGCGGGGCGGTCAACGACTAGAAACTCTGTGATGTTCGTCACGGTTCCGGCTTTGACAGCGAGTCTAATCGATCCATAGGCCATGGTCGTTTCCCCCGAAAGTCCTAGCAGTGGGCTTGGGCATTTCGCGACTTCGGATTGACTGATCCCCATCTTTTCAAGAGTGTCTTTGAAGATGATATCGGCCGAGCTTCCGGTATCGATTAGTACTCTAGCGACGTCGATATCTCGAATCGTCAACTCGATAACAAGGAGATCGTTTCGAGGTTTGGCTCGATCGATCGTTTCTCCCCCCTTGAATGAGATGACGTTCGCGCACGTCGAATCTCGCATATCGTTCCTGATCGTTGAGTGGCTTTTGCGGGTTAGATTGATCCGTAAGTCCCCCTCCTTCTAGCGCCAAATTGTGGGAACCGAAATTCGCACTGTCGATTTCCGTTTAAATAAGGAAACTAGGAAAACCCTAATTTCCCAGAGGACCCGGATATCTGTTAATTACCACACGTCAAGCAATCAGAACACGAGAATAACAACGATAAAAATAAGAAATCGAAAAGAGAGCAAAGTAGATCTTATTCCGAATCTGCGTATGAGCGTTACAACAAGGTATAAGCCTAGGCTCGAGAGCTGTCGGCGAGATTCCTAGTTCTAGCAACCCTAAGACGGCTAAACCTGATTGAGTCGCAGCTGGAAATAACAAAAACGGAAAATTGCCTAAATTGCTCTAAGTGCTAAGTTTGCTCTGAAAAAGTTCTCCCTCATGCTCCTCGCCTAGGACTCCTTATATACTAGCTCCAAGGTCGGTTTACGCTTTTACTCTTCTGCCCTTAAGCCGTCATAGCATAAAATGGAGATATTCCATTTTTCCCGATCTTCACAATTATCTTCCAAACTTCTGTATTTATCCGCGGAAACTTGACATTTATCCTTCCTGTGGGCCAAGCGTAAACCATGCTGTGGTTTACGGGCTTTTGGTTAGGAAAAATCGTAGGATGGGCCTCGAGTCGTGTTTTAGGTCCCTTTGGGCCGTCTTCCGACTCGACACGTTTACTACTACGAGTTTTCCGCGGTTTCTAATCCGCGAAGTTTGATCGATGAATTAGAATAGCGGGAAACATGGACTGAGCTTGCTACGGTCTTCGGGAGATAGCATTCGAAGGTTTGACGAGAATGCAAGGACTGGTGTCGTATCGATGTTCGGAAAGGTTCAATCGCTACACAGCGACCGAACTTTGGCTCGAGCCCGTCGCTACGTAGCGACCGAGCGGGACGAGCGCTCGGTCGCTACGTAGCGACCGAGCTTTGGCTTGAGCTCGGTCGCTACGTAGCGACCGAGCGGGACGATCGCTCGGTCGCTACGTAGCGACCGAGCTTTGGCTCGAGCTCGGTCGCTACGTAGCGACCGAGCGGGACGAGCGCTCGGTCGCTACGTAGCGACCGAGCTTTGGCTGAGCTCGGTCGCTACGTAGCGACCGAA
>NW_022610399.1:0-32488 GCF_000309985.2 Brassica rapa | reverse complement strand
GTATCTCCGGGCAAGGAGAAACGGTTTAGGAGAGAGGAGGCCGTGTGTTATGAATACCCAAGGCGTAGAGAAGGGTCTGGAGAAGGACTCAAAGAATGTGGTTCAGTCTGATAGGGTCAGGGGGTAACCACCGACTCATCGGCTAAGACAATCGGACAGTCTGAACCGGTCTAGCCATGGGTGTTTGGATTGTGTCCTATTCTTCTTATTTCTTTCATCCAATTCTTCTTCTATCCTTCTGTACATTGGCTTGGCCTTGTTGATGTGTTGGGATGGTTATAACCGCTGGTTCTGGTTGAGTAATGAAGTCGCCGGTCCCATAACCGTCAAGTTAGGCGCGCGCATGGTCTAACCGGCCTCAGGTGATCCGATTGGATAGGGGCGCGTTCTGTTCTGAACGGTTTCAACCCTTCCCTGAACAGTCACAATGGTTCATGACTTGTGTAGGTTAAGACGTGGTCCTTTGGCCATAGGACGGACACACGCACGGACCAGACAGTCCATATGGACGGTTAGGTCGAAAGGTTGGAGCATCTGAATGGGTGCGAGATGCCAAGGGTCATGAGTTGAGGCAAGAGGCACGAGTGTCCAAAGGGTACTAGTTCCCAAAGGGTTTGAGTTCCAAACGTGCCATTGGTTCAAGGCTTAGGCCGAACAAGTGGACAGTCCGCGGCTGCATAGTCGAACGGACGGACGGTTAGTGTTTAACCGGAGTGTTGTGTCGCAAGGTCTGATTGGTTGCAAGGCAATCCGGTTTGGTCTTGGGCCTTACTCTCTGGTATGGATCCAGGCTTTGGGTCGGATCAGGTAAGAAGGTCCGTGAGCCTTTTGGGCCCGACTTATAACTGGTCGATCGCACCTAGATCTTAACCAGACGGTTAGACGGCACTATGGATGATCCGGCTATGGTTGGATGGCTTTAGCCGCAAAGGCTAAGTGGGATATCTTACAATAACCTTGGTGGTGAGTAGGATAGGCGCCATATGCATTATGTAGGGCGTAGACCCACATGATGGCAATGGAAGGCCGGTTATATCAGTACCTGCTAAGTAGACGATGGCTTATCAAGTCTGGTGGTCGGATCATGTTTCATGACGTTCGTTCTATGGCCGAGCACTAGTATGGATAGTCACGTTGCTGCGAGTAAGAGTATTGATGTGATGCTTCTAGATATCAACCTTGGTGTTGATAGCTTCGAGATTGGCTAAGAGTCATGACGAAGTGTATGGCTAGTACTATGAGTCGTAGACCATAGATACTGAGCCTGTGTGATTGTTCAAGGAAGGCCGTGTAAGATCTGATCATGGTTGAGTATGGACGACCTGACCTCTGAATGATGGTTCAAGGTGTCGGAACTAATCTGATTAAGGAATGCATCGTTTGGTTATGTACAAATATATATGTTGTTTGGGTTAAGTCCCAAAGCCGGTCAGGCCAGATGATGACTCATCAGTTCCAAGTCATGTGAGGATGGTTGGTTGATTGACTTAGGATCTAATGAGATTTGTCAGTCCAGAATATGGATTGGGTACTATTGCCTATATGGCAAGGGGATGTTTGAGTGTGCATGAGCCGAGAAAGGCCAGATGCAAACCCTTATCCTTTCAAAGACTTCTCAAAGATTACTTATGTTTGTGGGGATGGTTGGTTGAATGACTAAGTACCTAGGGGAGTTGTTTGATGCAGGAATCAAGATAAGGACCTTAAGTAAAATCATTGAGTGATCGTGGTCCAGCTGTCAAGCAAGAGCAATTCGAGTCAATGGAGGACCAATAAGCTAATAAGCTCCATAGATGTGGCAAAGGTATGATCTAGCATTTACTTATGTAGATCTAGAAGATTAGAATGGATAGAATGGTTTAGGGGAATGGAACCTCAGAATTGTATGGCTTGGTTTGGGTTTAGGATTGACCTTTAAGCTAATGGTAGTTGAGTAAACTGACCAAGGCTAAGGTGATTCGACCAGCCAAGTGTTAGATTGGTTTAGACCAATGGTTAACTACAGAATAATCCGCTGCGTATCTGTTGAAAGGAAAGGCTATTAATGACTAGGGATGTAGCATCGCCGATCCTAGGTAGGATCGTTGGGACGAGCCATGGTGCGAGGAGACGCACCAGACAGGTCATTTGGCCTAAGGACAAGCGTATCATGGCTCAAATAAGAAGGTTAAGGGTATCAGGAAGCTGAGCCTTAACCAGGATGGATGGAAGAAAGCTTAGGAGACTTGGCCGAGTAATCTAGCAGCTGGATAAGGTCGGGTACAAGCTCAACCAGCTGGGGACAGTGTGAAGCAAACCAGCTCATACGGTCCTTGGTAGCTCGCTGGATTGGAGCTGATAGGTTAGCTCACTAGCTGAGGCCAGCTAGTGGCCAGATCAACTCAGGCTCGGTGAAGTGTTATGGTCCGGGCCGGCTTGGCCGGGTCATGGGCGGTTATGGGCTGGAGGGGTCTTGGCCTGAACCACCCAGGGTCCGTGGGGTCTTGGCCTTGGGCAAGGGACTCTGGAAAAGATTATGGGCCTGATTTTCGAACAGCCCAAAGGAAAGGAAGAGCAGTTGGGCGGTTTCTCCCGAAAAGGTGCAAAGGGGCAGTTTTGTGCCCTTTCTCTTTAACTGCTTGGTCGATTTCTCCACCGCAGTTGGGGCTGGCTTTCTCTATAAATAGAGAGTCCCTGGCACAGAAAATGGCACGAAATTCCTTAGGCAAAGCTCTGCCAAACTCAGAACAGAAAGAAAGAAAGAGAGAGACTGGCGGTTAGAGAAGAGAACCGTGTGTGGTGGTGTTGGCTTGCCGGCGTGTTCTGAGCGTGGGAAGGCCAGGCCGTGAAGATGGATACCAGACAAAAAGACAAGGAGAAGGAGAAGGAGAAGGACTTGCCTCCAGGGGAGAGAATGCCTAAGGTTAGTGGTGTAGACTGGAAGGAACGGCCCCGGGCCTGCGGATGATCCGTGCGGCCGGTTCTCTTGGCAGATGCATCCATTCTCTTTACTTCTTCTGGATCGCCTGTTCTACAGTGTGTTGTGATGTTATTGGATTGATTCAGACAGGGAACACTGGACCAAGGCCATGGCCGGTCCAGGGATAAAGTCCTAGTCCTGATCTATGGTCGGATCTCACATTCCGGGTCGGTTCCGTTGAGATCTGACTATGGGAATCTCTTAGTTGGGAATTATCATGAATTGTCATGCATTTTATTTAGTTTTTGGGAATTTATCTGTATGTCCAAATTGGACAGATCCTAGTTCTTAAGGCCGATGAACCATGCATTCTAGACTTGTTGCTTAGGTTATCGGCCATATGTGTTCATGATGTGATGTGTTTATGTGGTTTCAGGACCAGACTTGGACCGTGGTAAAGGAAAGGTACCGTGAAGTCTCAGGCCATGGGAAGATGTGTGGTGAATGGGTCCTTGTTGATAAGCGTGTAGTATTGATAGCCTATTGTGCAACTTGTGAACTTATGATAGACTAAGTGTGTAAACTAGTAGATGAACTTATGAATGATGTATGGATCTCATTATGTTATATATATACAATCTGTTTGCCCCTTATGTTTGTTTGTCTTGAATGTTATACTCGAACCTCACCTAAAGGAACTTGAACTTAACACCTAAAGGACCTTAAAAGACCGGAATCATTGTATAAGAATGGATGTTAAGGCCGCGGTTCATGGTTGGGCTTAAGAGCCGGGAACGGGCCTTACAAGGGAAGTCTTTAGCTAAGATCTAAGTGAGCCCTCGCCTTTAGGCGATATTATTAATAAAGGGCGAAAATTAAGAGGTTCGGCCAGGAAGTGGACCGAGCGACGTGAGGCATTGACCGCGGCCTAGGCAGCCGGGATCGGGTCTTACATGGCGAACACCCATGGACGTCCTGTGTGTACTGAACAGACAGCCCACTTGGGACAAAATCACCCAAACAGTCCACGGGAAGGGCCAGCATGCGGAGTCCAAGGACCAACGTGCTGATATGTGTACTGAGGGACAGCCACGGACGTCCTGTGTGTGCTGACGGACACAGACGGACACAGACGGACACAGACGGACACAGACGGACACACACGGACACCCACGGACGTCCTGTTTGTACTGAACAGACAGCCCACGAGGGCCAAAATCACCAGAACAGTCCACAAGAAGGGTCAGCATGCGGAGTCCAAGGACCAACGTGCTGATATGTGTACTGATGGACAGCCACGGACGTCATGTGTGTGCTGACGGACAGACACGAACACACACGGACATACACGTACAGCCACGAACATCCTGTGTGTGCTGACGGACACACACAGACAGCCACAGACGTTATGTGTGTGCTGACGAACACCCACAGACGTCCTGTGTGTGCTGACGGACACCCATGGACGTCCTGTGTGTGCTGACGGACAGCCACAAACAGCCACGGACGTCCTGTGTGCTGGCGGACACCCACGGACGTCTTGTGTGTACTGAACAGACAGCCCACGTGGGATAAAATCACCCAAACAGTCCACGGGAAGGGCCAGCGTGCTGAGTCCAAGGACCAACGTGCTGATATGTGTACTGAGGGACAGCCACAGACGTCCTGTGTGTGCTGACAGACACAGACGGACACACACGGACAGCCACGGACGTCCTGTGTGTGCTGACGGACACAGACGGACACACACGGACAGCCACGGACGTCCTGTGTGTGCTGGCGGACACCCACAGACGTCCTGTGTGTACTGAACAGACAGCCCACGTGGGCCAAAATCACCCAAACAGTCCACGGGAAGGGCCAGCGTGCTGAGTCCAAGGGCCAGCGTGCTGATATGTATACTGATGGACAGCCACGGACGTCCTCTGTGTGCTGACGGACACACACGGACCGCCACGGACGTCCTATGTGTGTTGGCGGACACCCACGGACGTCCTGTGTGTACTGAACAGATAGCCCACGTGGGCCAAAATCACCCACAGTCGCGGGAAGGGCCAGCGTGCAGAGTCCAAGGACCAACGTGCTGATATTGTACTTATGGACAGCCACAGACGTCCTGTGTGTGCTGACGGACACACACGGACAGCCACGGACGTCCTGTGTTTGCTTACGGACACACACGGACGTCCTTGTGTGCTGACCGACACCCACGAACGTCCTGTGTGTGCTGACAGAAACACACGGACACACACGGATGTCCTGTGTGTGCTGACAGACATCCACAAACGGCCCCAGACGTCCTGTGTGTGCTGGCGGACACCCATGGACGTCCTGTGTGTACTGAACAGACAGACCACTTGGGACAAAATCACCCAAACAGTCCACGGGATGGGCCAGCATGCTGAGTCCAAGGACCAACGTGCTGATATGTGTACTGAGGGACAGCCACGGCCGTCCTGTGTGTGTTGACGGACACAGACGGACACACACGGACAGCCACGGACGTCCTGTGTGTGCTGGCGGACACCCACGGACGTCCTGTGTGTACTGATTAGACGTCCCACGAGGGCTAAAATCACCCAAACAGTCCACAAGAAGGGTCAGCGTGCGGAGTCCAAGGACCAACATGCTGATATGTGTAATGATGGACAGCCACGAACGTCATGTGTGTGCTGACGGACACACACAGACACACACGGACATACACGTACAGCCACGAACGTCATGTGTGTGCTGACGGACACACACGGACAGCCACTGACGTCCTGTGTGTGCTGACGAACACCCACAGACGTCCTGTGTGTGCTGACGAACACCCACGGACATCCTGTGTGTGCTGACAGACACACACAGACACACACGGACGTCCTGTGTCTGTTGACAGACAGCCACAAACAGCCACGGACGTCCTGTGTGTGCTGGCGGACACCCACGGACGACCTGTGTGTACTGAACAGACAGCCCACGTGGGATAAAATCATCCAAACAGTCCACGGGAAGGGCCAGCGTGCTGAGTCCAAGGACCAACGTGCTGATATGTGTACTGAGGGACAGCCACGGATGTCCTGTGTGTGCTGACGGACACAGACGGAAACACACAGACAGCCACGGATGTCCTGTGTGTGCTGGCGGACACCCACGGACGTCCTGTGTGTACTGAACACACAGCCCAAGAGGGCCAAAATCACCCGAACAGTTAACAGGAAGGGTCAGTGTGCGGAGTCAAAGGCCCAACGTGCTGATATGTGTACTGATGAACAGCCACAGATGTCATGTGTGTGCTGACGGACACACACGGAAACACACGCACAGACACGAATGTCCTGTGTGTGCTGACGGACACACACGGACGTCTTGTGTCTGCTGACGGACACCCACAAACGTCCTGTATGTACTGAACAGACAGCGCACGTGGGCCAAAATCACCCAAACAGTCCACGGGACGGGCCAGAATGCTGAGTCCAAGGACCAGTGTGCTGATATGTGTACTGATGGACAGCCACGGACGTCCTGTGTGTGCTGACGGACACACACGGACCGCCACGGACGTCCTGTGTGTGCTGGCAGACACCCACGGACGTCCTGTGTGTACTGAACAGATAGCCCACGTGGGCCAAAATCACCCAAACAGTCCACGGAAAGGGCCAGCGTGTAGAGTCCAAGGACCAACGTGCTGATATGTGTACTGATGTACAGCCACAGACGTCCTGTGTGTGCTGACGGACACACACGGACAGCCACAGACGTCCTTTGTATGCTTACGGACACACACGGACGTCCTGTGTGTGCTGACCGACACCCGCAAACATCATGTGTGTGCTGACAGACACACACGGACACAAACGGATGTCCTGTGTGTGCTGACGGACAGCCACAAACAGCCCCGGACGTCCTGTGTGTGCTGGCGGACACCCATGGACGTCCTGTGTGTACTGAACAGACAGCCCACTTGGGACAAAATCACCGAAACAGTCCACGGGAAGGGCCAGCGTGCGGAGTCCAAGGACCAACGTGGTTATATGTGTACTGATGGACAGCCACGTATGTCATGTGTGTGCTGACGAACACACACAGACACACACGGACATACACGTACAGCCACGAACGTCCTGTGTGTGCTGACGGACACACACAGACAGCCACGGACGTCCTGTGTGTGCTGATGAACACCCACGGACGTCCTGTGTGTACTGAACAGACAGCCCACGTGGGCCAAAATCACCCAAACAGTTCACGGGAAGGGCCAGCGTGCTGAGTCCAAGGACCAGCGTGCTGATATGTATACTGATGGACAGCCACGGACGTCCTGTGTGTGCTGACGGACACACACGGACCGCCACGGACGTCCTATGTGTGCTGGCGGACACCCATGGACGTCCTGTGTGTACTGAACAGATAGCCCACGTGGGCCAAAATCACCCAAACAGTCCGCGGGAAGGGCCAGCGTGCAGAGTCCAAGGACCAACGTGCTGATATGTGTACTTATGGACAGCCACAGACGTCCTGTGTGTGCTGACGGACACACACGGACAGCCACGGACGTCATGTGTATGCTTACGGACACACACGGACGTCCTTGTGTGCTGACCGACACCCACGAACGTCCTGTGTGTGCTGACAGAAACACACGGAAACACACGGATGTCCTGTGTGTGCTGACAGACAGCCACAAACGGCCCCGGACGTCCTGTGTGTGCTGGCGGCCACCTATGGACGTCCTGTGTGTACTGAACAGACAGACCACTTAGGACAAAATCACCCAAACAGTCCACGGGATGGGCCAGCATGCTGAGTCCAAGGACCAACGTGCTGATATGTGTACTGAGGGACAGCCACGGACGTCCTGTGTGTGTTGACGGACACAGACGAACACACACGGACAGCCACAGACGTCCTGTGTGTGCTGGCGGACACCCACGGACGTCCTGTGTGTACTGACCAGACGTCCCACGAGGGCCAAAATCACCCAAACAGTCCACAAGAAGGGTCAGCTTGCGGAGTCCAAGGACCAACATGCTGATATGTGTAATGATGGACAGCCACGAACGTCATGTGTGTGCTGACGGACACACACAGACACACACGGACATACACGTACAGCCACGAACGTCATGTGTGTGCTGACGGACACACACGGACAGCCACTGACGTCCTGTGTGTGCTGACGAACACCCACAGACGTCCTGTGTGTGCTGACGAACACCCACGGACATCCTGTGTGTGCTGACAGATACACACGGACACACACGGACGTCCTGTGTCTGTTGACGGACAGCCACAAACAGCCACGGACGTCCTGTGTGTGCTGGCGGACACCCACGGATGAACTGTGAGTACTGAACAGACAGCCCACGTGGGATAAAATCATCCAAACAGTCCACGGGAAGGGCCAGCGTGCTGAGTCCAAGGACCAACGTGCTGATATGTGTACTGAGGGACAGCCACGGATGTCCTGTGTGTGCTGACGGACACAGACGGAAACACACAGACAGCCACAGATGTCCTGTGTGTGCTGGCGGACACCCACGGACATCCTGTGTTTACTGAACACACAGCCCAAGAGGGCCAAAATCACCCGAACAGTCAACAGGAAGGGTCAGTGTGCGGAGTCAAAGGCCCAACGTGCTGATATGTGTACTGATGGACAGCCACAGATGTCATGTGTGTGCTGACGGACACATACGGAAACACACGCACAGACACGAACGTCCTGTGTGTGCTGACGGACACACACGGACGTCCTGTGTCTGCTGACGGACACCCACAAACGTCCTGTATGCACTGAACAGACAGCGCACGTGGGCCAAAATCACCCAAACAGTCCACGGGACGGGCCAGCATGCTGAGTCCAAGGACCAGTGTGCTGATATGTGTACTGATGGACAGCCACGAACGTCCTGTGTGTGCTGACGGACACACACGGACCGCCACGGACGTCCTGTGTGTGCTGGCGGACACCCACGGACGTCCTGTGTGTACTGAACAGATAGCCCACGTGGGCCAAAATCACCCAAACAGTCCACGGGAAGGGCCAGCGTGTAGAGTCCAAGGACCAACGTGCTGATATGTGTACTGATGTACAGCCACAGACGTCCTGTGTGTGCTGACGGACACACACGGACAGCCACAGACGTCCTTTGTATGCTTACGGACACACACGGACGTCCTGTGTGTGCTGAGCGACACCCGCAAACATCCTGTGTGTGCTGACAGACACACACGGACACAAACGGATGTCCTGTGTGTGCTGACGGACAGCCACAAACAGCCCCGGACGTCCTGTGTGTGCTGGCGGACACCCATGGACGTCCTGTGTGTACTGAACAGACAGCCCACTTGGGACAAAATCACCGAAACAGTCCACGGGAAGGGCCAGCGTGCAGAGTCCAAGGACCAACGTGCTGATATGTGTACTGAGGGACAGCCACGGACGTCCTGTGTGTGCTGACAGACACAGATGGACACACACGGACAGCCCCGGACGTCCTATGTGTGCTGGCGGACACCCACAGACGTCCTGTGTGTACTGAACAGACAGCCCACGAGGGCCAAAATCACCCAAACAGTCCACAAGAAGGGTCAGCGTGCGGAGTCCAAGGACCAACGTGGTTATATGTGTACTGATGGACAGCCACGTATGTCATGTGTGTGCTGACGAACACACACAGACACACACGGACATACACGTACAGCCACGAACGTCCTGTGTGTGCTGACGGACACACACAGACAGCCACGGACGTCCTGTGTGTGCTGACGAACACCCACGGACGTCCTGTGTGTACTGAACAGACAGCCCACGTGGGCCAAAATCACCCAAACAGTCCACAGGAAGGGCCAGCGTGCTGAGTCCAAGGACTAGCGTGCTGATATGTGTATTGATGGACAGCCACGGACTTCCTGTGTGTGCTGACAGACACACACGGACGTTCTGTGTGTGCTGACGGACACACACAGACGTCCTATTTGTGCTGACGGAGACACACGGACATCCTGTGTGTGCTGATGGACAGCCACAGACAGCCACGAACGTCCTGTGTGTGCTGGTGGACACCCACAGACACATACGGACAGCCACGGACAGCCACAGACGTCCTGTTTGTGCTAGCGGACACCCACAGATGTCCTGTGTGTAAAGACAGCCCACGTGGGCCAAAATCACCCAAACAGTCCACGAGAAGGGCCAGCGTGCTGAGTCCGAGGACCAACGTGCTGATATGTGTAGATTGGTAGTTGAGTAACCTTAGCCTTCTAAAACCCGAACAGTCCGTCTAGCTGAGATGAGCTGACTCCCAGCTGCCTCAGCTGAGTGAGCTAGTAGTCCAGCTAGTGGAGCTGACTTAGTAGTGGCTGAGCTGGAGTGTTGTAGGCACAGGGGGGTAATCCACAAATTGATAGAATTGTGGAACCAAGGTTTAAACCTGAAAACAAAGAGAACCGATTTTTATGAGTTTTTAGAGTTTTATAATGCAAACAGAAACAAATATGAATATGAATCAAAATGATACTATGAATAAAAACAAATAGAAAAATGATAGATTGATGAATATGGGATCTTTGTTGCTGGATGTGTATCACTCTCAACAAGGATCGATGGATGGAAGATGAATGAAGATGGAACCGGTCTTGCTGGATGTGTATCACTCTCAAGATCGATTGGTGGATGGAAATGAGATGATGGACGCCACAAATCTCTGTGAAAGGAGGCTTTGATAAGTCTGGATGCTCAAGAGCTGCTTCTCACAATACTCTAAGACTTAGAACAATAGTTTTGAGAAACTAGAAAAACTGTATTTTCATTCATAAAAGTTCAAGGGGGATTTACAATGAAGAAACAACTTGAGCTTTATAGGCTCGACTACTGGGACTCTCTAACAGTCATAAAATGACATAAGGAAACTAATAAAGTCGAAATAATAAACTTGGAAGCAAAGGAATTGATGGCTCCATGAAAACTAGCCGTTGGAGGCTTTATGATGAGAATCTTGGCCAAATGAATGTAGATGGTGTTCTCCTTGTATCTGGACGGTTTGAGGGGATAACTAAGCTTCCTGGGAACCTTCTTGATGGTTTGGAGGGTGCTGAGGTCGTGCCTAATCTGAAGGAAAAAGAGCTGTTGGAGCTGGATGGCAAGAAGCTCCAAATAAGGCAAGTTGGGGTTAATGAGATCCTCCTGATCCTATGTGGGCTGGTGCATGGAATGAACTTGTCTGACTCTTCTGGACCATTGGATAGACTTCCTGAATGCATATATATATCTCCTGGTCGCCAATGTCTAGTTTGAAGCTGATTGAACCGGTTAGCTTCCAATTGAGGCAAGTGTAGAACTGGTTTGACCGGTTTTGGAGATTGGATCATAACTTCAAAATTCCGGGGCCATTTCTCCTGATCTTGGGCTTTCTGGAAACCTGAGAGATCCCTCTTGAATCCTATAATGGGCTTTGGTTCAGGCCGCTCCTTCTTGGGCTGGAATTGCCTTCTAAAGTCGGATACTCGCAGATGGACGGGCTGGAAAACCTCTGACTTGTAAAATTCATAACTTCTTGCTCCGTGAATAGTGTTGCTCGATTCCAATTGGGCTGGACTCCTTCTTGAGTGTAGAATCCAATAAAATTGGTTTCATATTTAAATTCCTTCTGGTTGTAGAGATATACGCCTTGGACTGAACCTCGGTCGCTGGTACCTCCTAGATGGCCGGTTTGGACGGTTTGGTGAGACTCTGGTTGAACCATGGATTTCGTGACCACAACATCGCCTCCCTCTTGACAAGGTTTCGACCTCGAAACTATGTAACCTGCACCAAGATAGAGCAAGTCAGCTTTCATCCTCTTTTGAGATTCTAAAACCTTACCTTGGAACTGTTTCGGTTTGGGAATGCAATTTGTATCAGGTGGTTCTCCTTTGAGAAAATAGGAATGGATCACGCCTCTGCTCTGGACATGGTCATTTCTTATCCTCTGGAGTTGATGGTCCTTCAAATTTTCGGTGGCCACGTTTCTGATCATCTTTGGAGTTGATCCTCCTAGCAACATAAGATAATCTGGTGGGATTTCTTTGAAGCTTTCTTCTTTGCAACCTGAAAAATTCTCAACATTCTGGACAAAAAGCAAGTGCATTATATCTGTCATTGAAATATTAAGAACATTCTGATCTAAAAGGAATCTTACCATAGCTTTTGGAACTTGAACAATGGATTGTTCAGATTTCGGTTTCCACTTAGAAGTGGGTTCATGGCTGAGCTTAGGGTCTGGTTCTTTCTTTGGAACTACAATAAGCTTATAGCTTTCATTTGTTCTCCCTGTACCAAGAACACACACGTCAGTACTAGTATCCAAAGGTGGTGTTAGAAACTTACCTTGGTGGGATACTTTTATGACCGGTTTTGCTTCTTTAAGCAACATGGACAGCTTTGTGTCTTGAGCCATCTTCTGGTCTATCACAAGGGTGACGCCTGGTGATTTCTTTCTTTTGAATTCTTGCTCCTTAAGTCCTGTTACATCACCTTTTGACAAAGACAAGTGCATTACACAAGATCTTGGAACCAATAAATCAGATTGAATAAAACTATCACTTTTCATAGATAAATCTGTTTTCTCTTCTAGTGATGTTTCTATCAATGCTTGCTTAGTAGGACAAACTACAGCATAGTGTCCTTTCTTATGACATCTATAACATGTCTGATATTTCAAATTCTCAGAGTTAGAAGACTTACCTTGGCTTGTTGGCTCTTCTTTATTTGTGTTTAAAATCTCCTTGTCTTTTGGACTTAAATCATGGACAACTTTTGATCTCAACAAGGATGTTGAGTTCGTCTCTTTCTGGACCTCAGGACCTGTCTTAACATTCTTGGACAAAGACAAGCGACTCATACAAGTGGTAAATGATTCATTAACTGATTTATCAAGTATAGGACTTACCTTAGCCTTTACTTGGACAATAACAGGTTCTGGCTTTTCTTTGGAAACATGAGTTAGATACCTCCTTGGGTATATCTTTCGGATCTTAGAACTTGTGAGTTCTGGTGAAAATTCATCCTTCATGACTTCCTTAAGATCTCTCCACGTTTTGATAGCTGGCTCCTTGTAAAACAATCTATCATCTTCTTCTTGTACCCACCATTTAAAGGCGTTACCTCTTAGTTGATCAATGGCATAAGATAGTCTCTCTTCTTTCAGAATGTTGTTGTAGTGAAACCATTCATCAAGGTTCCTCTCCCAAAATAGGTAGCTTCTTCCTCCTGAAAATGTAAAGAGTTCAATTTTATCAGCAAAAGATTTATGATCAAACCGAGAATTAGCTACATGATGAGTATGGGTTTGAGAAGTTGGATGTTGATTGATCCTTGAAGGATCTGGTGGCTTGGGCTCAAGATAGACAGCCTCTGGTGCATCTCCAAATCTCCTTTCTCCTTGCTGTGGACGTTGGACTCGTGCCTTGTTTCTTTTCCTCAACTGAGCAATCCGATCATTGATCTCTTGCAAAGCTGTCAACTGTTGGTTCTGTTTGGCCATCTGACTTTGGCCGTGTGTTTTTCCTACCATGGCTTCCTGAAAACACTCTCAAAGATCAAGTGAAGGTATGGAAAAATCCTGGTCGAATCAAAATAAGAACCAAAAATGCAAGCTAATTAAAATTAAACCGAAAAAAATTGCAATTATGAACCGAAATGAAATCAACTATGCTAAAATAATTTTTCTTTTGGTTTTCTCAATGCAAAAACGAAATGAATCAATATGGAATGACAATTAACACAACTGAAAAGAAAATATGGAAAGAAAACTAACACTTTTTTTTTTTGAATTTTCTTATGCAAGAAACAAATATGGAAATGCAGATTTTTTTTTTAAAATGAATGCACAAAATCTAAATATGGCAAGTGGAGCTGGGGGAATGAATGCAAACAACTAGACAAGTATTTCAAAAGAATTTCGTGGATCAAACTAGACAACTCCTTCTTCTTTGGTTTTCTTTTCTTAAGAACAACAATAACAATGCAAAAACTTTTTTTTTTTTAAATGAAAACAAATGCAAACAAATATGAATGATGCAAGGATAGAGTGACCTGATTCAGGAGCTTCAGCTCTGATACCAAAATGTTGTAGGCACAGGGGGGTAATCCACGAATTGATAGAATGGTGGAACCAAGGTTTAAACCTGAAAACAAAGAGAACCGATTTTTATGAGTTTTTAGAGTTTTATAATGCAAACAGAAACAAATATGAATATGAATCAAAATGATACTATGAATAAAAACAAATAGAAAAATGATAGATTGATGAATATGGGATCTTTGTTGCTGGATGTGTATCACTCTCAACAAGGATCGATGGATGGAAGATGAATGAAGATGGAACCGGTCTTGCTGGATGTGTATCACTCTCAAGATCGATTGGTGGATGGAAATGAGATGATGGACGCCACAAATCTCTGTGAAAGGAGGCTTTGATAAGTCTGGATGCTCAAGAGCTGCTTCTCACAATACTCTAAGACTTAGAACAATAGTTTTGAGAAACTAGAAAAACTGTATTTTCATTCATAAAAGTTCAAGGGGGATTTACAATGAAGAAACAACTTGAGCTTTATAGGCTCGACTACTGGGACTCTCTAACAGTCATAAAATGACATAAGGAAACTAATAAAGTCGAAATAATAAACTTGGAAGCAAAGGAATTGATGGCTCCATGAAAACTAGCCGTTGGAGGCTTTATGATGAGAATCTTGGCCAAATGAATGTAGATGGTGTTCTCCTTGTATCTGGACGGTTTGAGGGGATAACTAAGCTTCCTGGGAACCTTCTTGATGGTTTGGAGGGTGCTGAGGTCGTGCCTAATCTGAAGGAAAAAGAGCTGTTGGAGCTGGATGGCAAGAAGCTCCAAATAAGGCAAGTTGGGGTTAATGAGGATCCTCCTGATCCTATGTGGGCTGGTGCATGGAATGAACTTGTCTGACTCTTCTGGACCATTGGATAGACTTCCTGAATGCATAGATATATCTCCTGGTCGCCAATGTCTAGTTTGAAGCTGATTGAACCGGTTAGCTTCCAATTGAGGCAAGTGTAGAACTGGTTTGACCGGTTTTGGAGATTGGATCATAACTTCAAAATTCCGGGGCCATTTCTCCTGATCTTGGGCTTTCTGGAAACCTGAGAGATCCCTCTTGAATCCTATAATGGGCTTTGGTTCAGGCCGCTCCTTCCTTGGGCTGGAATGCCTTCTAAAGTCGGATACTCGCAGATGGACGGGCTGGAAAACCTCTGACTTGTAAAATTCATAACTTCTTGCTCCGTGAATAGTGTTGCTCGATTCCAATTGGGCTGGACTCCTTCTTGAGTGTAGAATCCAATAAAATTGGTTTCATATTTAAATTCCTTCTGGTTGTAGAAATATACGCCTTGGACTGAACCTCGGTCGCTGGTACCTCCTAGATGGCCGGTTTGGACGGTTTGGTGAGACTCTGGTTGAACCATGGATTTCGTGACCACAACATCGCCTCCCTCTTGACAAGGTTTCGACCTCGAAACTATGTAACCTGCACCAAGATAGAGCAAGTCAGCTTTCATCCTCTTTTGAGATTCTAAAACCTTACCTTGGAACTGTTTCGGTTTGGGAATGCAATTTGTATCAGGTGGTTCTCCTTTGAGAAAATAGGAATGGATCACGCCTCTGCTCTGGACATGGTCATTTCTTATCCTCTGGAGTTGATGGTCCTTCAAATTTTCGGTGGCCACGTTTCTGATCATCTTTGGAGTTGATCCTCCTAGCAACATAAGATAATCTGGTGGGATTTCTTTGAAGCTTTCTTCTTTGCAACCTGAAAAATTCTCAACATTCTGGACAAAAAGCAAGTGCATTATATCTGTCATTGAAATATTAAGAACATTCTGATCTAAAAGGAATCTTACCATAGCTTTTGGAACTTGAACAATGGATTGTTCAGATTTCGGTTTCCACTTAGAAGTGGGTTCATGGCTGAGCTTAGGGTCTGGTTCTTTCTTTGGAACTACAATAAGCTTATAGCTTTCATTTGTTCTCCCTGTACCAAGAACACACACGTCAGTACTAGTATCCAAAGGTGGTGTTAGAAACTTACCTTGGTGGGATACTTTTATGACCGGTTTTGCTTCTTTAAGCAACATGGACAGCTTTGTGTCTTGAGCCATCTTCTGGTCTATCACAAGGGTGACGCCTGGTGATTTCTTTCTTTTGAATTCTTGCTCCTTAAGTCCTGTTACATCACCTTTTGACAAAGACAAGTGCATTACACAAGATCTTGGAACCAATAAATCAGATTGAATAAAACTATCACTTTTCATAGATAAATCTGTTTTCTCTTCTAGTGATGTTTCTATCAATGCTTGCTTAGTAGGACAAACTACAGCATAGTGTCCTTTCTTATGACATCTATAACATGTCTGATATTTCAAATTCTCAGAGTTAGAAGACTTACCTTGGCTTGTTGGCTCTTCTTTATTTGTGTTTAAAATCTCCTTGTCTTTTGGACTTAAATCATGGACAACTTTTGATCTCAACAAGGATGTTGAGTTCGTCTCTTTCTGGACCTCAGGACCTGTCTTAACATTCTTGGACAAAGACAAGGGACTCATACAAGTGGTAAATGATTCATTAACTGATTTATCAAGTATAGGACTTACCTTAGCCTTTACTTGGACAATAACAGGTTCTGGCTTTTCTTTGGAAACATGAGTTAGATACCTCCTTGGGTATATCTTTCGGATCTTAGAACTTGTGAGTTCTGGTGAAAATTCATCCTTCATGACTTCCTTAAGATCTCTCCACGTTTTGATAGCTGGCTCCTTGTAAAACAATCTATCATCTTCTTCTTGTACCCACCATTTAAAGGCGTTACCTCTTAGTTGATCAATGGCATAAGATAGTCTCTCTTCTTTCAGAATGTTGTTGTAGTGAAACCATTCATCAAGGTTCCTCTCCCAAAATAGGTAGCTTCTTCCTCCTGAAAATGTAAAGAGTTCAATTTTATCAGCAAAAGATTTATGATCAAACCGAGAATTAGCTACATGATGAGTATGGGTTTGAGAAGTTGGATGTTGATTGATCCTTGAAGGATCTGGTGGCTTGGGCTCAAGATAGACAGCCTCTGGTGCATCTCCAAATCTCCTTTCTCCTTGCTGTGGACGTTGGACTCGTGCCTTGTTTCTTTTCCTCAACTGAGCAATCCGATCATTGATCTCTTGCAAAGCTGTCAACTGTTGGTTCTGTTTGGCCATCTGACTTTGGCCGTGTGTTTTTCCTACCATGGCTTCCTGAAAACACTCTCAAAGATCAAGTGAAGGTATGGAAAAATCCTGGTCGAATCAAAATAAGAACCAAAAATGCAAGCTAATTAAAATTAAACCGAAAAAAATTGCAATTATGAACCGAAATGAAATCAACTATGCTAAAATAATTTTTCTTTTGGTTTTCTCAATGCAAAAACGAAATGAATCAATATGGAATGACAATTAACACAACTGAAAAGAAAATATGGAAAGAAAACTAACACTTTTTTTTTTTGAATTTTCTTATGCAAGAAACAAATATGGAAATGCAGATTTTTTTTTTAAAATGAATGCACAAAATCTAAATATGGCAAGTGGAGCTGGGGGAATGAATGCAAACAACTAGACAAGTATTTCAAAAGAATTTTGTGGATCAAACTAGACAACTCCTTCTTCTTTGGTTTTCTTTTCTTAAGAACAACAATAACAATGCAAAAACTTTTTTTTTTTAAATGAAAACAAATGCAAACAAATATGAATGATGCAAGGATAGAGTGACCTGATTCAGGAGCTTCAGCTCTGATACCAAAATGTTGTAGGCACAGGGGGGTAATCCACGAATTGATAGAATGGTGGAACCAAGGTTTAAACCTGAAAACAAAGAGAACCGATTTTTATGAGTTTTTAGAGTTTTATAATGCAAACAGAAACAAATATGAATATGAATCAAAATGATACTATGAATAAAAACAAATAGAAAAATGATAGATTGATGAATATGGGATCTTTGTTGCTGGATGTGTATCACTCTCAACAAGGATCGATGGATGGAAGATGAATGAAGATGGAACCGGTCTTGCTGGATGTGTATCACTCTCAAGATCGATTGGTGGATGGAAATGAGATGATGGACGCCACAAATCTCTGTGAAAGGAGGCTTTGATAAGTCTGGATGCTCAAGAGCTGCTTCTCACAATACTCTAAGACTTAGAACAATAGTTTTGAGAAACTAGAAAAACTGTATTTTCATTCATAAAAGTTCAAGGGGGATTTACAATGAAGAAACAACTTGAGCTTTATAGGCTCGACTACTGGGACTCTCTAACAGTCATAAAATGACATAAGGAAACTAATAAAGTCGAAATAATAAACTTGGAAGCAAAGGAATTGATGGCTCCATGAAAACTAGCCGTTGGAGGCTTTATGATGAGAATCTTGGCCAAATGAATGTAGATGGTGTTCTCCTTGTATCTGGACGGTTTGAGGGGATAACTAAGCTTCCTGGGAACCTTCTTGATGGTTTGGAGGGTGCTGAGGTCGTGCCTAATCTGAAGGAAAAAGAGCTGTTGGAGCTGGATGGCAAGAAGCTCCAAATAAGGCAAGTTGGGGTTAATGAGTATCCTCCTGATCCTATGTGGGCTGGTGCATGGAATGAACTTGTCTGACTCTTCTGGACCATTGGATAGACTTCCTGAATGCATAGATATATCTCCTGGTCGCCAATGTCTAGTTTGAAGCTGATTGAACCGGTTAGCTTCCAATTGAGGCAAGTGTAGAACTGGTTTGACCGGTTTTGGAGATTGGATCATAACTTCAAAATTCCGGGGCCATTTCTCCTGATCTTGGGCTTTCTGGAAACCTGAGAGATCCCTCTTGAATCCTATAATGGGCTTTGGTTCAGGCCGCTCCTTCCTTGGGCTGGAATTGCCTTCTAAAGTCGGATACTCGCAGATGGACGGGCTGGAAAACCTCTGACTTGTAAAATTCATAACTTCTTGCTCCGTGAATAGTGTTGCTCGATTCCAATTGGGCTGGACTCCTTCTTGAGTGTAGAATCCAATAAAATTGGTTTCATATTTAAATTCCTTCTGGTTGTAGAGATATACGCCTTGGACTGAACCTCGGTCGCTGGTACCTCCTAGATGGCCGGTTTGGACGGTTTGGTGAGACTCTGGTTGAACCATGGATTTCGTGACCACAACATCGCCTCCCTCTTGACAAGGTTTCGACCTCGAAACTATGTAACCTGCACCAAGATAGAGCAAGTCAGCTTTCATCCTCTTTTGAGATTCTAAAACCTTACCTTGGAACTGTTTCGGTTTGGGAATGCAATTTGTATCAGGTGGTTCTCCTTTGAGAAAATAGGAATGGATCACGCCTCTGCTCTGGACATGGTCATTTCTTATCCTCTGGAGTTGATGGTCCTTCAAATTTTCGGTGGCCACGTTTCTGATCATCTTTGGAGTTGATCCTCCTAGCAACATAAGATAATCTGGTGGGATTTCTTTGAAGCTTTCTTCTTTGCAACCTGAAAAATTCTCAACATTCTGGACAAAAAGCAAGTGCATTATATCTGTCATTGAAATATTAAGAACATTCTGATCTAAAAGGAATCTTACCATAGCTTTTGGAACTTGAACAATGGATTGTTCAGATTTCGGTTTCCACTTAGAAGTGGGTTCATGGCTGAGCTTAGGGTCTGGTTCTTTCTTTGGAACTACAATAAGCTTATAGCTTTCATTTGTTCTCCCTGTACCAAGAACACACACGTCAGTACTAGTATCCAAAGGTGGTGTTAGAAACTTACCTTGGTGGGATACTTTTATGACCGGTTTTGCTTCTTTAAGCAACATGGACAGCTTTGTGTCTTGAGCCATCTTCTGGTCTATCACAAGGGTGACGCCTGGTGATTTCTTTCTTTTGAATTCTTGCTCCTTAAGTCCTGTTACATCACCTTTTGACAAAGACAAGTGCATTACAAAAGATCTTGGAACCAATAAATCAGATTGAATAAAACTATCACTTTTCATAGATAAATCTGTTTTCTCTTCTAGTGATGTTTCTATCAATGCTTGCTTAGTAGGACAAACTACAGCATAGTGTCCTTTCTTATGACATCTATAACATGTCTGATATTTCAAATTCTCAGAGTTAGAAGACTTACCTTGGCTTGTTGGCTCTTCTTTATTTGTGTTTAAAATCTCCTTGTCTTTTGGACTTAAATCATGGACAACTTTTGATCTCAACAAGGATGTTGAGTTCGTCTCTTTCTGGACCTCAGGACCTGTCTTAACATTCTTGGACAAAGACAAGCGACTCATACAAGTGGTAAATGATTCATTAACTGATTTATCAAGTATAGGACTTACCTTAGCCTTTACTTGGACAATAACAGGTTCTGGCTTTTCTTTGGAAACATGAGTTAGATACCTCCTTGGGTATATCTTTCGGATCTTAGAACTTGTGAGTTCTGGTGAAAATTCATCCTTCATGACTTCCTTAAGATCTCTCCACGTTTTGATAGCTGGCTCCTTGTAAAACAATCTATCATCTTCTTCTTGTACCCACCATTTAAAGGCGTTACCTCTTAGTTGATCAATGGCATAAGATAGTCTCTCTTCTTTCAGAATGTTGTTGTAGTGAAACCATTCATCAAGGTTCCTCTCCCAAAATAGGTAGCTTCTTCCTCCTGAAAATGTAAAGAGTTCAATTTTATCAGCAAAAGATTTATGATCAAACCGAGAATTAGCTACATGATGAGTATGGGTTTGAGAAGTTGGATGTTGATTGATCCTTGAAGGATCTGGTGGCTTGGGCTCAAGATAGACAGCCTCTGGTGCATCTCCAAATCTCCTTTCTCCTTGCTGTGGACGTTGGACTCGTGCCTTGTTTCTTTTCCTCAACTGAGCAATCCGATCATTGATCTCTTGCAAAGCTGTCAACTGTTGGTTCTGTTTGGCCATCTGACTTTGGCCGTGTGTTTTTCCTACCATGGCTTCCTGAAAACACTCTCAAAGATCAAGTGAAGGTATGGAAAAATCCTGGTCGAATCAAAATAAGAACCAAAAATGCAAGCTAATTAAAATTAAACCGAAAAAATTGCAATTATGAACCGAAATGAAATCAACTATGCTAAAATAATTTTCTTTTGGTTTTCTCAATGCAAAAACGAAATGAATCAATATGGAATGACAATTAACACAACTGAAAAGAAAATATGGAAAGAAAACTAACACTTTTTTTTTTTGAATTTTCTTATGCAAGAAACAAATATGGAAATGCAGATTTTTTTTTTAAAATGAATGCACAAAATCTAAATATGGCAAGTGGAGCTGGGGGAATGAATGCAAACAACTAGACAAGTATTTCAAAAGAATTTCGTGGATCAAACTAGACAACTCCTTCTTCTTTGGTTTTCTTTTCTTAAGAACAACAATAACAATGCAAAAACTTTTTTTTTTTTAAATGAAAACAAATGCAAACAAATATGAATGATGCAAGGATAGAGTGACCTGATTCAGGAGCTTCAGCTCTGATACCAAAATGTTGTAGGCACAGGGGGGTAATCCACGAATTGATAGAATGGTGGAACCAAGGTTTAAACCTGAAAACAAAGAGAACCGATTTTTATGAGTTTTTAGAGTTTTATAATGCAAACAGAAACAAATATGAATATGAATCAAAATGATACTATGAATAAAAACAAATAGAAAAATGATAGATTGATGAATATGGGATCTTTGTTGCTGGATGTGTATCACTCTCAACAAGGATCGATGGATGGAAGATGAATGAAGATGGAACCGGTCTTGCTGGATGTGTATCACTCTCAAGATCGATTGGTGGATGGAAATGAGATGATGGACGCCACAAATCTCTGTGAAAGGAGGCTTTGATAAGTCTGGATGCTCAAGAGCTGCTTCTCACAATACTCTAAGACTTAGAACAATAGTTTTGAGAAACTAGAAAAACTGTATTTTCATTCATAAAAGTTCAAGGGGGATTTACAATGAAGAAACAACTTGAGCTTTATAGGCTCGACTACTGGGACTCTCTAACAGTCATAAAATGACATAAGGAAACTAATAAAGTCGAAATAATAAACTTGGAAGCAAAGGAATTGATGGCTCCATGAAAACTAGCCGTTGGAGGCTTTATGATGAGAATCTTGGCCAAATGAATGTAGATGGTGTTCTCTCCTTGTATCTGGACGGTTTGAGGGGATAACTAAGCTTCCTGGGAACCTTCTTGATGGTTTGGAGGGTGCTGAGGTCGTGCCTAATCTGAAGGAAAAAGAGCTGTTGGAGCTGGATGGCAAGAAGCTCCAAATAAGGCAAGTTGGGGTTAATGAGTATCCTCCTGATCCTATGTGGGCTGGTGCATGGAATGAACTTGTCTGACTCTTCTGGACCATTGGATAGACTTCCTGAATGCATAGATATATCTCCTGGTCGCCAATGTCTAGTTTGAAGCTGATTGAACCGGTTAGCTTCCAATTGAGGCAAGTGTAGAACTGGTTTGACCGGTTTTGGAGATTGGATCATAACTTCAAAATTCCGGGGCCATTTCTCCTGATCTTGGGCTTTCTGGAAACCTGAGAGATCCCTCTTGAATCCTATAATGGGCTTTGGTTCAGGCCGCTCCTTCCTTGGGCTGGAATTGCCTTCTAAAGTCGGATACTCGCAGATGGACGGGCTGGAAAACCTCTGACTTGTAAAATTCATAACTTCTTGCTCCGTGAATAGTGTTGCTCGATTCCAATTGGGCTGGACTCCTTCTTGAGTGTAGAATCCAATAAAATTGGTTTCATATTTAAATTCCTTCTGGTTGTAGAGATATACGCCTTGGACTGAACCTCGGTCGCTGGTACCTCCTAGATGGCCGGTTTGGACGGTTTGGTGAGACTCTGGTTGAACCATGGATTTCGTGACCACAACATCGCCTCCCTCTTGACAAGGTTTCGACCTCGAAACTATGTAACCTGCACCAAGATAGAGCAAGTCAGCTTTCATCCTCTTTTGAGATTCTAAAACCTTACCTTGGAACTGTTTCGGTTTGGGAATGCAATTTGTATCAGGTGGTTCTCCTTTGAGAAAATAGGAATGGATCACGCCTCTGCTCTGGACATGGTCATTTCTTATCCTCTGGAGTTGATGGTCCTTCAAATTTTCGGTGGCCACGTTTCTGATCATCTTTGGAGTTGATCCTCCTAGCAACATAAGATAATCTGGTGGGATTTCTTTGAAGCTTTCTTCTTTGCAACCTGAAAAATTCTCAACATTCTGGACAAAAAGCAAGTGCATTATATCTGTCATTGAAATATTAAGAACATTCTGATCTAAAAGGAATCTTACCATAGCTTTTGGAACTTGAACAATGGATTGTTCAGATTTCGGTTTCCACTTAGAAGTGGGTTCATGGCTGAGCTTAGGGTCTGGTTCTTTCTTTGGAACTACAATAAGCTTATAGCTTTCATTTGTTCTCCCTGTACCAAGAACACACACGTAAGTACTAGTATCCAAAGGTGGTGTTAGAAACTTACCTTGGTGGGATACTTTTATGACCGGTTTTGCTTCTTTAAGCAACATGGACAGCTTTGTGTCTTGAGCCATCTTCTGGTCTATCACAAGGGTGACGCCTGGTGATTTCTTTCTTTTGAATTCTTGCTCCTTAAGTCCTGTTACATCACCTTTTGACAAAGACAAGTGCATTACAAAAGATCTTGGAACCAATAAATCAGATTGAATAAAACTATCACTTTTCATAGATAAATCTGTTTTCTCTTCTAGTGATGTTTCTATCAATGCTTGCTTAGTAGGACAAACTACAGCATAGTGTCCTTTCTTATGACATCTATAACATGTCTGATATTTCAAATTCTCAGAGTTAGAAGACTTACCTTGGCTTGTTGGCTCTTCTTTATTTGTGTTTAAAATCTCCTTGTCTTTTGGACTTAAATCATGGACAACTTTTGATCTCAACAAGGATGTTGAGTTCGTCTCTTTCTGGACCTCAGGACCTGTCTTAACATTCTTGGACAAAGACAAGCGACTCATACAAGTGGTAAATGATTCATTAACTGATTTATCAAGTATAGGACTTACCTTAGCCTTTACTTGGACAATAACAGGTCTGGCTTTTCTTTGGAAACATGAGTTAGATACCTCCTTGGGTATATCTTTCGGATCTTAGAACTTGTGAGTTCTGGTGAAAATTCATCCTTCATGACTTCCTTAAGATCTCTCCACGTTTTGATAGCTGGCTCCTTGTAAAACAATCTATCATCTTCTTCTTGTACCCACCATTTAAAGGCGTTACCTCTTAGTTGATCAATGGCATAAGATAGTCTCTCTTCTTTCAGAATGTTGTTGTAGTGAAACCATTCATCAAGGTTCCTCTCCCAAAATAGGTAGCTTCTTCCTCCTGAAAATGTAAAGAGTTCAATTTTATCAGCAAAAGATTTATGATCAAACCGAGAATTAGCTACATGATGAGTATGGGTTCGAGAAGTTGGATGTTGATTGATCCTTGAAGGATCTGGTGGCTTGGGCTCAAGATAGACAGCCTCTGGTGCATCTCCAAATCTCCTTTCCTTGCTGTGGACGTTGGACTCGTGCCTTGTTTCTTTTCCTCAACTGAGCAATCCGATCATTGATCTCTTGCAAAGCTGTCAACTGTTGGTTCTGTTTGGCCATCTGACTTTGGCCGTGTGTTTTTCCTACCATGGCTTCCTGAAAACACTCTCAAAGATCAAGTGAAGGTATGGAAAAATCCTGGTCGAATCAAAATAAGAACCAAAAATGCAAGCTAATTAAAATTAAACCGAAAAAATTGCAATTATGAACCGAAATGAAATAAACTATGCTAAAATAATTTTTCTTTTGGTTTTCTCAATGCAAAAACGAAATGAATCAATATGGAATGACAATTAACACAACTGAAAAGAAAATATGGAAAGAAAACTAACACTTTTTTTTTTTGAATTTTCTTATGCAAGAAACAAATATGGAAATGCAGATTTTTTTTTTAAATGAATGCACAAAATCTAAATATGGCAAGTGGAGCTGGGGGAATGAATGCAAACAACTAGACAAGTATTTCAAAAGAATTTCGTGGATCAAACTAGACAACTCCTTCTTCTTTGGTTTTCTTTTCTTAAGAACAACAATAACAATGCAAAAACTTTTTTTTTTTTTAAATGAAAACAAATGCAAACAAATATGAATGATGCAAGGATAGAGTGACCTGATTCAGGAGCTTCAGCTCTGATACCAAAATGTTGTAGGCACAGGGGGGTAATCCACGAATTGATAGAATGGTGGAACCAAGGTTTAAACCTGAAAACAAAGAGAACCGATTTTTATGAGTTTTTAGAGTTTTATAATGCAAACAGAAACAAATATGAATATGAATCAAAATGATACTATGAATAAAAACAAATAGAAAAATGATAGATTGATGAATATGGGATCTTTGTTGCTGGATGTGTATCACTCTCAACAAGGATCGATGGATGGAAGATGAATGAAGATGGAACCGGTCTTGCTGGATGTGTATCACTCTCAAGATCGATTGGTGGATGGAAATGAGATGATGGACGCCACAAATCTCTGTGAAAGGAGGCTTTGATAAGTCTGGATGCTCAAGAGCTGCTTCTCACAATACTCTAAGACTTAGAACAATAGTTTTGAGAAACTAGAAAAACTGTATTTTCATTCATAAAAGTTCAAGGGGGATTTACAATGAAGAAACAACTTGAGCTTTATAGGCTCGACTACTGGGACTCTCTAACAGTCATAAAATGACATAAGGAAACTAATAAAGTCGAAATAATAAACTTGGAAGCAAAGGAATTGATGGCTCCATGAAAACTAGCCGTTGGAGGCTTTATGATGAGAATCTTGGCCAAATGAATGTAGATGGTGTTCTCCTTGTATCTGGACGGTTTGAGGGGATAACTAAGCTTCCTGGGAACCTTCTTGATGGTTTGGAGGGTGCTGAGGTCGTGCCTAATCTGAAGGAAAAAGAGCTGTTGGAGCTGGATGGCAAGAAGCTCCAAATAAGGCAAGTTGGGGTTAATGAGTATCCTCCTGATCCTATGTGGGCTGGTGCATGGAATGAACTTGTCTGACTCTTCTGGACCATTGGATAGACTTCCTGAATGCATAGATATATCTCCTGGTCGCCAATGTCTAGTTTGAAGCTGATTGAACCGGTTAGCTTCCAATTGAGGCAAGTGTAGAACTGGTTTGACCGGTTTTGGAGATTGGATCATAACTTCAAAATTCCGGGGCCATTTCTCCTGATCTTGGGCTTTCTGGAAACCTGAGAGATCCCTCTTGAATCCTATAATGGGCTTTTGTTCAGGCCGCTCCTTCCTTGGGCTGGAATTTCCTTCTAAAGTCGGATACTCACAGATGGACGGGCTGGAAAACCTCTGACTTGTAAAAATCATAACGTCTTGCTCCGTGAATATTTTTGCTCGATTCCAATTGGGCTGGACTCCTTCTTGAGTTTAGAATCCAATAAAATTGGTTTCATATTTAAATTCCTTCTGGTTGTAGAGATATACGCCTTGGACTGAACCTCGGTCGCTGGTACCTCCTAGATGGCCGGTTTGGACGGTTTGGTGAGACTCTGGTTGAACCATGGATTGCGTGACCACAACATGAAGTGAACTCAACCTAGCTTCGTTAAGCTGGTCGATCTACTTCTCTATCTCGTCCAGCTACCGTCTTACTTGTCTTAGCCGTCTCTTTGCTCTTATAAGGTTAAGTATAAGTTTCCTTATGTCTTTAACCTTCTTTCTTGACCATTGAACGCTTGCCTTGATGTCCTAAGACTGGCTGGTACGTTTCCTCGAACCATGGCCGTCCCGACAATCCTTTCCAGGATTGGGGGCTGACAGACTCAACCACCACAACCTTTCGTGTTTTACAAGAGAGAAGAGAAGAGAAACGAATTGAAACAGATAAGGAGAGCCAGATAGGGCTTAGGAACCGAGCAGAGCCGCGGTGCGGTCGCATGGACCGTCCGTTCGGTCTGATGGAGCCACGGCCATCACATACCTTGAGAACCACGTCTGGTTCTCTATGCTCTTCTCCTTGTCTTGATCTCCCATTCTTCACCGGAGTTAGTTCTCAAACGATCAGAGTCACCGGAACACAACACCACCACAATCGGCCTTTCTCTTGGCCGGAACTCTCTCTTTCTCTCTTTCTTTCTCTCTACGTTTTTCTCTGAGTATTTGCTCTGGAATTGGATAATGAAATCGACTAGAGAGCCCCCATATTTATAGAAAACGAGGGGGTAAGTCTTGCCCCACGAACAGGCACGACTTGCTAGCGAATGGGCACCGTCGGCCAAGGGTTGTCCCCTTTCGGCCACTTGCATCCCTTCGCCCTTTCTGATTGGGTTTGGTGTCGGTCACAAGCCAACCCACGCCCCAGGCCTCCTGGACTTAGCCCACGGCCTTGTCCAAAGACCCAACAGCCCATGGCCTCATGGCCGGACCTCACAGCACCCGCCACTGACCCGGACCCGGACCATCGGCCTAAAGCCCGGACAGTCCGTCTAGCTGAGATGAGATGACTCTCAGCTGCCTCAGCTGAGTGAGCTAGTAGTCCAGCTAGTGGAGGCTGACTTAGTAGGGACTGGAGCTGGGGGAACTGAACCTAGCTTCATTGAGCTGGCAGAGCTACTCGTCCACTTCGTCCAGCAACCGTCTTACTCGTCCTAGCTGTCTCTTCTGTAGCTAAAGGTTAAATCTAAGTTTCCTTATGTCCTTAACTTCTTTCTCGACCATGGAACGCTTGCCTTGATGTCTTAAGACTGGCTTGCATGTTTCCTCCTCGAACCATGGCCGTCCCGACAATCCTATTCAGATGGGGGCGTGACAAGTCTCCCCCCCCCCTTGGGATGGATTCGTCCTCGAATCCGAATCGAATGCTTCCTCGGAAACAAACTGATCCAACCACTCTGGGTACTCTGCTTTCATTCTAGCTTCGGTTTCCAAGTGATTATATCCTGACCATTACAGTCTCAGACGACCTTGACCATCTGGACCGTCTTCTTCCTGTTGCTTTTGCCATCCTATCTATGATTCGAACTGGCCTCGTTTCCAAGGTTAGGTTCTTACCCAGATTGTCTGGAATGGCAGGAAGAGCGATGTCTTGGTCCGTCAAACATTTCCGAAGTTGGGAGACGTGGAACACATTATGAAATGCGTCCATCTTGGCCGGCAAGTCCAACTTGTAGGCGACCATCCCAACTCTTTCAATGACCTTGAACGGCCCAAGTATCTCGGGTCTAACTTCCGTCTCCTGGAAATTCGGACTCGTCCTTTGAAGGTAATCATTTTGAGATACACCAAGTCACCTACTTGAAACTCGAGATCTTTCCTCCTTCGTCTGCATAGTTCTTTTGGGCGATCTTGTGCCTGTCTCACCTTGTCCCTCAAGAACTTGATCTTTTCGGTTGTCTCTTCGACAATCTCCGGACCAATCATGCTACGTTCCCAAACTGGGTCCAGCATAAGGGTGTCCTGCATGGACGCCCATACAGAGCTTCGTATGGCGACATGCAAATACTACTATGGAAACTATTGTTGTAAGCAAATTCTACCAGAGGTAGATGTTTTTCCCAGGAATCACCCCAGTCTAAAACACATGCTCGCAACATATCTTCCAACGTCTGGATCGTACGTTCGACTGTCCATCAGTCTGTGGGTGATAGGCTGTACTCATGTTCACTCTTGTTCCTAAAGCTTTTTGGAAAGCTTTCCAGAAGAAAGATGTAAACCTTGAATCCCTATCTGAAACTATGCTTGCCGGCACACCATGTAGTCGGACGATCTCATCAATGTACTTACGTACAATCTGATCTACCCCATCCGACTTCTTGATAGCCAGGAAGTGTGCTGATTTGGTTAGTCGATCAACTACAACCCAAACCGCATCTTTCTTATTCCTTGTGGTAGGGAACCCGGTCACAAAGTTCATTGTGATGTGATCCCATTTCCATTCCGGAATAGGCAAGCTTTGCAATAACCCACTAGGCACCTGATGTTCTGCTTTGATGAGTTGGCAAGTGGAACACTTGGCCACCCACTCCGCGACATCTGCCTTCATACGGATCCAATGATAGAATTTCTTAAGGTTCTGGTACATCTTGTCGCACCAGGATGAACCGAGTTTTGGACTTATGAGCCTCCCTCATAATCTCTTCCTTTAGACTTCTATCATTAGGAACACTGATCCGTCCGTTTACTAAGATGGTACCATCCTTTGCAGTCTGGTACTCCGTCCTATCATTTTGAGCAACCTTATTCAGGTTCTCGTCCTGACCTTGAGCCAACCGGATTCGAGTAAGCAGGTCGGCTTGGTTAACCGCCTCCAATCCCAAAGCTTCGGTTGCCGTAGTCAGCACGTTCAGCCGCAGAGCACGGACCATACCGTCCAGGTCATCCGCCTCCCGTTCGGCCGATTCATCAGCCCTCTCTTCCGGCTCAAAGCGTCTGCTACCAGATTAGCCTTTCCCGATAGTAGGTGATGTCTAAATCGTAGTCAGCTACGAATTCCATCCACCTCATCTGCCTTAAGTTTAACTCAGGCTGGGTGAATATATACTTATGACTCTTATGGTCCGTAAGAATCTGAACTTTGGCGCCATACAAGTATGATCGCCAAATCTTTAAGGCGAATACTACCGCAGCCATTTCGAGATCATGGGTGGGGTAGTTTCCCTCATGTTTCCTCAACTGCCTGGACGCATAGGCAATGACCTTCCCATGCTGGGTCAATACGCAACCTAGTCCTGTGATGGGCGCGTCCGTATAGACCACATATGGTTGATCGGCCTCCGAAGCACAGGAGCGGGTGCGCTAGTCTGCATGTTCTTAAGTGCGGAGAAACATTCCTCACACTCTTCAGCCCATGTGAACTTAACGTCCTTCCCAGTCAACCGCGTCATAGGCTGAGCCAAGCTTGCGAATCCTTTCACAAACTTCCTATAGTAACCTGCCAGCCCTAAGAAGCTTCTGACTTCCGTGGCACTGCAGGGTCGGGGCCAATCCTTGATTGCCCTGATCTTCTCTGGATCCACCGAGATGCCCTGATCGGAAACAATATGGCCGAGGAACCCAATACTCTTCTGCCAAAAACTGCATTTACAGAGTTTAGCATAGAGTTTGTGTTCTCGTAATCGTTCCAGCACGGCTCTCAAGTGTTTCCTATGAGATTCCTCATCCTTGCAATAAATTAGGATATCATCATGAAGATGATCACGAATTCATCCAAGAAATCCCGGAACACGCTGTTCATCATTTTCATGAAGCGGCAGGTGCATTGGTCAGACCGAACGGCATCACTACGAACTCGTAATGACCGTACCTGGTCCTAATGCCGTCTTCCTAATATCATTTAGCTCTATAGGGATCTGATGATACCCTGAAGCCAAATCAATCTTGGAAAACCACTTGCTCCTTTGAGTTGATCCAGCAGCTCGTCTATCCTGGGCAATGGGTACTTGTTCTTCACAGTGACCCTGTTCAACCTCGATAGTCGATGCACAGACGCATGCTACCATCCTTCTTTTCACAAGAGGACTGGTGCACCCCAAGGGGAGCTACTTGGCCGTATGAACCCCTTGTCAAGGAATTCTTCCAATTGCTTCTTTAGCTCGGCCATCTCGGCCGGACATCGGAGTTCGTACGGACTCTTGACATGGAGCTGTCCCTGGCTCTAGTTCAATCGTAATGGATCCGACCTATCAGGGGGACACCCTGAGGTACCTGGAACACATCTGGGAACTTCGACACCAACGAATCCTCTGAAAGGTCTTTCAGACAGATAGACTGCCCGGCTCTGTAGTTGTAATTGTAGCCAAAAAGGACTGACACACCCTGTTCACACATCCGAATCGCTCGAACTGCTGAAACCACTACTTTCTCTTGAGCCGGACACAGACATTGGTACTGGATCGGTCAAAGCCCAGTCTCCAATTGCATACGACCTCTATGGCAATCGAGAGTGGCCCGATACTTTCCCAACCAGTCCATACCTAGGAGCACTTCGTGATTCTTTAGGTGGACACAGACAAAATCCACAGGGAATACCTTTCCCTGTATTGACACTGGGATATTTGAGATGAGACCTAGTGAGTTCATGGCTTGCCCTCTGGCCGCCCTCACTATCCCAAAATTATCTCCAGCGTCCAGACATAACAGACCCTTTCCGACCAGTCCCGGACTCACAAACTATGTGTAGCCCCTGTGTCGAAAGTACGTGGGTTTCCACACCACCAATCATGAGGGTTCCTAACAGACCCCCATCAGAATCCCCTAGACATTCTAGGTTCCATACCAAGCATTTTCTACTTGAATGTAAAAGAAAATTTAGGAATTACCAGAGATCGAATCAAACGATCCAGAAGCGCCGTTGTCCCGGACAGCTCATACACCCTTGGTGTTGTGGTCGGCCTACTCTGGTCGACTTGCCTGTGTCTCCACGGCCCTTCCATTGTCCTCCTTGTAGCTTAGGACAGTCCGACTTGTAGTGTCCAGTCTTTCCACATAGGAAGCAAGTCACGGAGCCGCTGCCACTGGACTGGTCGAGAATCGGTTTGGTCGAGTGCAGTTGGATCGTGTGATCCATGCTGCCACATCGCACACAAGCCCCCATGGTCTTCCAGCACTCACCGGGATGATTCTTTCCACACTTGGGACATGTAGGTCGGCCACCAGAGTCTTACCTCCGCCACCTGGTCCCACTTCCTCTTTTTATCATTTGTCTACCGACGGCCAGACTGTGACTAGCCTTAAGCTTAGCTTCTTCAGCCAAGTTAGTTCTAGCAAAGCCACCCGTTCCACCAGTTCTCCGACGGTGTTGAAAGTGCGGATCGGCAATGGGTCTTCAGTTCTGGCCTTAGGCCTCGGATGAACCTACGGACTGGACTGCCTCGTCCTCCAGCTCTCTTCCAACAAACCGTCTGAGCCGGTTGAACTCTTCTTCGTACTCTCAGTCTGCGGCCTTGGGCCAAATCTAGAAACTGAGCTTCCAGACGATCCCAAGCCTCAGCAGGGAAGTATTTGCGGTTGAACCAACTTCAAAGTCCGCAAAACTTTCAAACTCCATTGGTGCGCTTGTCCACTGCAAGCCACCATTATGCGCGCCCCTTCCCGGAAGTGAACCACAATGTCTCGTCTGTAATCCTCTGGACAGCGAGTTGATTGAAAGTTTCGGACCAGCCTACCCTCCACTCGTCTGCCACAATAGGGTTGGTGCTACCGGAGAAATGCTTCGTACCCAACCTGGATAAATGTTGAAGCAGACTCAGATAATCCACCTTCTTTCAGACTTTTCCAGTGGATCGATCTCGATCACCTCGACCGTTTCCACAACTGGACCATTAGTGTTGGGGGTTGTCGTAGCCACAGGCGTAGCCTGGCCAACCGAGGAGTTCACTAGTAGCATGAACAGTTGAGCCATAGCCGCCACCTGAGTCCCCATTACTTCATGGCCTCTAACAAGTCCTCTTTGGACAGTGTTGCGGGCACATTAGCCGTTCCATCAGCC